>NC_061098.1:34774084-34786584 GCF_015104395.2 Macrobrachium nipponense | reverse complement strand
TCTGTATGTTTGTATCCATGGGTTCTATAAATATTTTGGTTTTCTTGTATGTTCAATTTCTAGCTATTCATACCTAATGTATGTATTAAACTAAGTACATCAGTTTACATTGTCAACAAATAGAACTTAAGTGGACCTAAGCAAAGGGGGTATGGAAGCATATTGGGCAATTCATTGGGGGTCTGGAGTCATCAGTAGGTTAAGAACCTCTGCTCTATAGGCTCTAGAATCGAATGAATCCTGTGAGCGAAACTTGGTCTCCCTAGAACGCATCCATTTACCTGGGAATGGGGCATGAATAATTACCCACAGGTACAATTGAAGGTTATTAATGGACTTTCACAACACCTCCAACACCGACAGATGACCTTTATCTTTTGGGGAAAATAATAACATTATGTCCAGCATCTTGACTGAGATGTTTCTGATCTCAGTTCGTTCCACAGATTGCTCTCTTTCTCAGCACGGGAGGGTTCAGGCAAGGTTGCAAAAATTGCAAAGAAAATACGAGAGAGAGAGAGAGAGAGAGAGAGAGAGAGAGAGAGAGAGAGAGAGAGAGAGAGAGAGAGAGGTCGACTTTGAGGGGATATTAGCTGTTTTTATTTTATTTATTCATTTATTTATTTTTGTACCTATGAGGGGAATGTGGTCTGAAGCCACGTCTATAGTTACTTCCGATGGTTTATACGAATATCGAATTATTCCTTGAGGCCATAAAGATCGGATCAAGTTGATAAGAGATGAAACTTCCTCTTTTTATTTATATTTTATTTTTTTGTTACACTTCTGAACAAGTTGGAATACACAAGGATGCTCGAATGGTTTTATTGTCTTCATAAGAGATGTAGGAGATAGATATCAGATCGGAAACGAGTAGAGGTTGTAGAACTAAACAGGCTCAGGTGGTTGATGTGTCACACTGACTTTGCATTCTTGTGTAAATGTGTATGCACACACACACACACACACACACACACACACACCACACACATATATATATATATATATATATATATATATATATATATATATATATATATAACCTTAGAAAAAGCCTACAGTCATTCTTTAATATCTTCTTGAGGGCCATCATTCAATTCTGCAATCTCCCCTGTTAATATTAAAAACTAGGTGCGTAAGTATCTCAATGTGCCATTAAGCTTCCAAAATGTATTCAGTAATTTGAGCTCAATCAGTCAAAAACTGAAGGAGGAACCGAAATTTGATCAACAGTTACATATTTCAAAAATGATGTCAAAATCGTTTATAAATAAACTTGACATTCAAATTCCTCGGGAAAGAAATTTATGGTTCAAATGAAATAATTTTTTTTTTTCATGTTTATTTCCAAGTAAATGTTTCGTTGCAATGAAATTCAAATCTAGTTGTTAGCAACGAGTAATTTTAGTGCACTTTGCAAACCTCGGTTAAAAAAAATATATGGAATGATATGTTCCGGAATTTTTAAATTGCATTTGCACTTTCGCTTATCATGTGAATTACACCGAAGTGACGTTCGCTTTCGAAATGCAATTGCGTTTTGCATTAAAAGTGTGCGTTCAAAGCAGAGTTAGATTTCAAAGCTGCAATTTTTATATGTATTTTTACATCTTGGTATTCAAGACTACCGTTTGAGTAGGAATTAGTCACCAAATGTAACTACTATAGAATCGTTATGGAAAAATTACGTTTAGCGTTAATTACATTTGATCAAGTAATCAAATACTAGTTATATACTGGTGAATATATATAATATATATATATATATATATATATATATATATATATATATATATATATATATATACTATACATATATATATATATATAATATATATATGTGTGTGTGTGTGTGTGTGTGTGTGTGTGTGTGTGTGTGTGTGTGTTTTCAGGAATTACGGGAAGCAGAATCTGAAATGCCGGAAGGAGGATTCATCAAAAGACGGGATTCGAGTTATTTGCGACTGTATGACGTCACTCAGACGATAGTTATTCTATCTTTTTCAATTTGCATCTCAATTGCTTCCGGATGGGTGACGAGGTCGTTGTATAATTATGCTGTGTGTCCGATATATATATATATATATATATATATATATATATATATATATATATATATATATATATATATGTATGTATGTATGTATGTATGTATGTATGTATGTATGTATGTATGTATGTATATGTATGTATGGATATATATATATATATATATATATATATATATATATATATATATGTATGTATGTTTGTATGTATGTATGTATGTATGTATGTATGTATGTATGTATGTATGGATATATATATATATATATATATATATATATATATATATATATATATATATATATATGTGTGTGTGTGTGTGCGTATATATATAGTATATATATATATATATATATATATTATATATATATATATATATATATATATATATATATATATATATATATATATGTATATATATATATATGTGTATATATATATATATATATACTATATATATATATATATATATATATATATATATATATATATATATATATCAGGGGCGTCCATTTCAGATTTTTATTTTGTGAGCGAAGCGAGCCTAATCAGCTTCTTTTTTTTTGAGCTATTTTATGTGTTTTTGAAGCCACACGAGGAAGGTATTCAGCAAAATTATATACTCCCACTATGTTTGTTTACCTCATCATCACTGGTAGCTAGTAAACAGATAAGAATCAAGAAACGTAAGAATTCCGCAAAATTTTTTATATTTATGATTGCATATTTAAAAAGAAAATATGTTGTTTCTTCTTGGGGCTTGGGGGGTGAGGGGATCAAGTTGAGTCTTGGGGGCCAGTTGACAACCCAGCCCCCACCCCCCAAATGACGGTTTTGATATATAGTGAGAATTGAAAGTTGTTCTATCAACCAGTAGACATCTGTTGGTGTGAGGTGAAGGATAATTCTTTATTCCCTTTCCAGGTACTTTATTTTTGCCGCGACGTTTCAAGACATAAAAGTCCCATTTTGAAGCTAAAAAAAGATAAAACAAAAGTTAAAATTACAAACTCTGAATAAGAATTAAAAGTTATAAAGTTATACAAGTAATATAAAAGACAAGTACAAAAATAGGGAGTAGTGATTACTATAAGGTACTGAAAGCACAGATCAAGTGACAGACAATTCGGGTCGGGTTCAGCTTCGACTCGATTCACGAGAGATCCAGAGGTGCTGAGGAAGACTGCGGAACGAGTTGTTTAATTAATGGAGAGTGATTCTAAGATAGTTAAATATTTTAAATTCTTTGTAATTAATTTTTTTTTATATTTACATTTCTTTGTATGTTCACGTATACATAAAAACTCAGGATTAGTTAATTTGACAACTGCTCTATTCCTTCTTTTTTAAACAATAAAACTGTGTTTAATATGTCAAATTACAAATTATCTAAGAGAGAAGAGTTTCTGCTTTCTTTAGGATTGGACTCCTGTCTACCTTGCTTTGAACCTTCATATAACCAATTCTTTAGATCTATGGAATCATTATTTGCTAGACTTCTTAATCTCCACCTCGATGTAGATATACCTAAAATCCGATCCCAACTATATGGTATAACTCAAAAAACTTTTAAAAATTTAACTGCTCGTTGGACTCCATTCTTTTTTAAGAACGACTTGAATATTCTTAAAGAACTTGGGAAACGATAAGACCTAACAATAACAAAGTCTGACAAGGCCTCCGTTTTAAGTTGATGGTATGGCGATGGGATTCCCTTTGGGTCCCACCTTTGCAAACATTTTTGTGTGCTCCCTGGAGGAACACATACTGGACAATTGTCCTTTGGCCTACCATCCATTATTTTATAGTAGGTACGTGGATGATACCTTCTTATTGTTCAGAGATAAAGATCATGCTGACATTTCTTGATTATGCTAATAAAATACATCCTAACATTAATTTTACAATTGAATATGAAAAGGAAAATAAGCTGCCATTTTTGGATGTAACAGTTTTTAGATATAATGACCATTTACCACCGCAGTTTTTAGAAAGGAAAAGTTTACCGACCAGGGATCGAATTTTTATAACAACGGTTCTTATAATTTTAAACTAAACTCAGCGTCTACCCTCTTTCATAGGGCTTTTAACAAAACGTCTGACTGGAATCATTTTCACAATGAAATAACCTTATCTCCACCAATATTTCACTGACAATTGCTTTCCATCGAAACTTTTTTTGTAAACACCTGTACAAATTCTTGAACAATAACCCTGCACCCAATGAATTAGAACGTTTTTTAAACATAAGGAGAAACTCGATCCATTAATGACATCAGGATTCGTATATCTAGTTACTCAAAGGGACATTGGAACAGGTGTCAGATTAACATACGAAGAAATGGTGGAAATATGACATGAATTAAAAAAAAAAAATATATTGGCCAATCCCCTAACGAACACTAATTTAATTATCTTACAATCACTCTTCATTAAACAACTCGTTCCGCCTGGTTAAACAGACCAGTTTTTTTTTTTCCCCTTCCCCCCCCCCCTTCGTCAACACCTCCTGGATCTCTCGTGAGTTCAAGTCGAAGCTGAACCCGGCCCGAATTGTCTGTCCCTGGGTCTGTGCTTTTCCAGTACCTTTATGGAATAAGACTCCTGCATATTTTTTTACGTGTCCTTTTATATCATTTGCATACTTTCTAACTCTTAATTCTTATTTACAATTTTAACTTCCGTTATTTTTTTTTTTTAACTTGGACATGGGCTTTTTTTATGTCTTGAAAACGTTGCTGCAAAAATAAAGTATCTAGGGGGGGAAGGAAATAAAGGATTATCCTTCACCGTCACCATCCATTTAGATTATTATATATATATATATATATATATATATATATATATATAGATATATATATATATATATATATATATATGATATATATATATATATTATATATAATATATATATATATATAATATATAATATATAGTATATATATATATATATATATGTACATACATACATACATGCATATATTTGCGTGTGTAACATTATCATCCCACTCAGATATCGTTATTGATAGTATTGATTAAAAAATACTCATAGTAGCATGAGTCTTGAAATGAGAACAAGTCCACAGTTGTGGGTAGTGTATGTAATACTTATAGATAAAGCTTTCGGGAATCTATTCCTTTCCCCTTTTCAATCTCTGTGCAGACTTATCTTTAAATATATGTACATATACATAAATGTGGACTTTGTTTTCTGCGGATGAAAATGATGATAAAAAAGACACAAATATAAAACTCTGCACATTTTTGGAAATATGACGTAAATAAGTCCAGTTACTGTGAAGTCTTAAAATTGAATACAGTGATTGTCAAATTGTGATCATCACAGTTGTATATGAACATAATACGATTAAGCAAATCGAAACCGAAGGAAAAAGCGCCCCAGTTACGTTTATATAAAACTATATAAAATTCAACAATGATTAAGGATTCAATCGGACGCTTCAGTTCAGTCGTTCTGTCTTCCCTGAACACTCACCGACACTCAAGACGTAAAGCAAAGTCTTATAAAAAGACCAGACTCTCCTTCATGCATAGGCTGGGAAGGCAGAATGTTCCAACGTTTTCTTTTCATTACCCTGGCTGAAATGGCGGTTTGTCCGCACGTCTGGTTTCTTGATCATAGTATCTGACACGTTTCCAGGGATTACGTCTCTCTCCTCTCTCTCTCTCTCTCTCTCTCTCTCTGCAAAGATACATGAGGATAAGAGAGTGCATCAGTTTGTAAGGAAATCCAATAATAGCATAGGTCCCCGAAAAGACAATGGAGGAAACCAAGTGAACTCATACATCGAAAAAGCGGAAATATTGAATAAGTTTTGTACTAGTGTTTTCACAATTGAAGACACTACCTCAACACCTGAACCAGCTATTAAATATGAAGGGGCAGAACCACTTAACAAAATAATATTTACAGAAGCAGAAGTTCAAGACAGAATAGGAAAAACTAAGTTTAAATCTCCTCACCCGGATCGGGATTCCTCCAGAGAAATTAAAAAGAGTTAAAACAGGAGATAGTTCTTCACCTACTATATAACTACAGAAAAACGGCCATAACAACGAAAGGCACTACAGGGTGGAAAAAAGGTAACGTGCCCTCAGTTTACAAAAGAAGTCCACGAGAAGAGCCAGGAAATTATAAACCAATCTGTCTAACGTCGGTCCATTGTAAGATTTTTGAGTTCATAATTACTGATCAAATTGTGGATCACATTGATAGCAACAACCTGTTGTTAAACAGTCAACAGCTTTAGACAAACAGATCCTGCCTATCAAACCTCTTGGAGCTTTTTCATAACATGCTTGGTATTTACGAAAGCAGTAGAGCAATAGATATACTCTACTTAGATTCCCACAAGGCTTTTGACAAAGTTCCACACAAGAAACTAATGACAAAAATTAGAGCTTTAGGAATTGTAGGAGAAATAGGAGACTGGATCAAAGACTGGCTAATTTATAGAAAACAGATGAGTCGTAATAAACAGTGAAGAATCAGAATGGGTAGATGTGACAAGCGGAATTCCTCAGGGTGCTGACCCACCTGCTTTTTTTATTTTATTTTTTTTTTTATTCATGACATTGATGGAGGATAGCCAAAATTTGCAGACGACACCAAACCAGGTGTAATTGCAGCAGACCCAGAGACAGTTGAAAGTTTAAGAAATAATCTAAAGAAAATAGGAGAGTGGTCAAAAAGATGGCAAAGGCCTTTTAACTTGGATAAGTGTAAAGTGATACAAAAAAAAAACCTCATGCCAACTACATGCTGCTTTGGGATGACATAAGTAGTGTAGAGCAAGAAGAGGACCTCGAAAGCGCTATGTATTACTTGGGACTTAAAATCCACAAAAAAATACAAAAAAGAGCACAGAAACTAGTGGGATATTTAAAGAGGCAGTTCATATAATATATACAAGAAAAACATCTTGAATATGCACTACAGTTTTGGGCACCAACAATAATAAAGGATATAAGGGGTACAAGCAAGAGCCACATAGTCAATTCCACCCATATTCAAAATACTCAAAAGCATAACGAAAGTAGACAGTAACCTATTTACGTTAAACGAAAACCAGACAAGAAATAATGGATGGAAACTAGAACTGAAGAGATACAACACATCCCATTATGGGAACTTCTTTACATACAAGAATTGTGACACGTGGAAAAAACTTCCACCAGAAATTGTAAACAGCAAAAGTGTGGAAGGGTTTAAAAGAAAGCTAGACAGACTCATTAGTACACTGTGAATGAACAGTAAAATCTGCTCAAAAGATAAGTGGGCACACGATGTCTCCTCGGATGGACTAATAAATCTTTGAGACATCCTAGTCCTTCTAACTCCTTGTAACTCTCCCCTATAATATAAGAGTAAATTAACTATTTTTCTGTTTTTATTAGAACTCTCTCTCTCTCTCTCTCTCTGAGCAAATTGTATAGAATTCCATACATGTTCAGATAACTGTGGTAGCACGCACCATCTGATTGCTGACTATATGAATCTCTCTCTCTCTCTCTCTCTCTCTCTGATATGATATAAGCTAAGTAAATTCACCTTCACATTCCTCTCGTGTATCTTAGTCGCCAGATATAGCGAGGGACAAAACCGACGAACAGAAGAAGTGGTGAGAGCAGATGACAGCCTTTGTTGACACAGATATAAAACATCGTACAGATTTCAAGTGGAATTTCTCATCTTCGTTTTCCGAGTCGTAGCTCTGCCGCGCATTTTGTTCATCTGTCTGAAACCGTATTGACTTTGAGATAGCGTTTTTGAGATAAACAAGAAACTAAATTCTTTCTCCTATAAAAAGGATCGTATTTTAGTGATCTAATACTCCCAGAAACTTGAGCAATGCAGATCTACTTGTTCAGTTCCAATAACGCGCCAAAGTAAATGTTACAGTTTAGATTAAACGCCACCATCCAGAAATAGTTTCTCAGTCAACAAGGTTCTATTCGCACATAATTTTTTTCGTTTCGTTACTTTAAAGCTGTGGATGGCGTACGGATTCAGAATCACCAATTGGTCTCCTAGAGACAACTGGCAAACTGTGCCAGCTGTAAAGTAACAGTTATTTTTGTTGTAATATGATTTAGTATCAACTGACACCAGAATTACATGAGAAACGTAAACACGTTAAGTGATGGGTTGGGTTCCTCGTTGGAAAACTGGGTTGACAGTACTCCATTATTTTACTTCAGGATTTTGTCTTTTATGTATATATTCGTCACCCGTGCCATATCTTGTGATCCAGTTTATATATATGTATATATATATATATATATATATATATATATATATATATATATATATATATATATATGTACACATATATTTACTTCTGTGTGCATTGCATATATATATATATCTAATATATATATA
Organism: Macrobrachium nipponense; assembly: GCF_015104395.2. Lineage (NCBI taxonomy): Eukaryota > Metazoa > Arthropoda > Malacostraca > Decapoda > Palaemonidae > Macrobrachium > Macrobrachium nipponense. The sequence continues at coordinate 34,778,135 of NC_061098.1, read as the reverse complement.
TATATATATATATATATATATATATATATATTATGTAATATGTATATAGATTTATATATATATATATTTATCTCCAAATAGGTTGTCGTCAATATTTCGTTACTGAAACGGACGAAAATTTTCATAATTTACTTACTTGTCCTCTCTTACTCGTTTCTTTTTAATTCTCCAGTTGCCTAGACGAATTTATTCTCTGCGTTTTGAACGACTCCAACTTTATTTTCCATTCGAATCCCTTATCTCAAAATACCTCCAACACGCTTCACTCCAATGAATATGTCTCGGATGACAATGAAGGACCCCAACACGCTCGAAGTGGCGTCTCTTGAGAGACTTAATTAGAGATTATTTCCAAGGATACTTAGGCAGGACTCTCCTGTAGCCATAGAAGTCGGTCGGCACCGCATATATTATAATTTAAAGGTCGCGGTAAGTGACGTCAGTTCAAACCGTATCAAGCTTGATCCATCGAACTAATTCAGTCAACAATAGTCACGGACTGTGTCCACGTATCCAAGATCCACCTACTATGTATTCAGGGATGTCATTTTCTTTTCATTTTTCAAGTCGTTTTGCGTAGGGAAACGCCTAACAACTATTAAGTTTTGGATGTTCGAAAACAAGAAGGATCAAACGCCAAGTACTTCAGTTTTCCAAAAGACGATAGCTTTCGAGAGAACTGGAAACAGGATGTCGTCGAACTGATAAAATGAATCGTGAAAATGCTTTGATTTGTTCTGCTATGAGAAGAGCACTGGGAGATTATATAAAACCACACACAGTGCAAGTGGTAATGCTAAGGGGACTAATAGTCAATGGAAACAACCCATATACTACTTTGAATTTGATGAATCATATATTGTTTTATAAATATCTGATTTTATTAAGGAAGTGGAATGTGCAGGTTAGCCAGTGGTGGGAATAGTCCATGATTTTAGGGTCCTGCAATCTTTGGTTGTGGAAAAACTTTGGGATTGACCCTTCATGCAAGGAAACGTCTTTGTAGACTCCTTTTCGGAAATGACATAAAAGTGTAGAAACAAGAAGAGGACCTCGAGGTATTTGCAGACAACAATTAATTTTTTCTTTATACAGATGCTCATCGTTTACTCATATTAGTCAGGAAAATACCACCTGGATTCAGGATTCATGTTGTCAAATGGGGATGGAAGTTCAATCATCCGTTAATAGAAATAGTGATGGAATCTAAAATAATTCGAGTTCACTTAAACGTTTTAAAGGTCATAACGGCAGCATGTTAAATATGTTGCACAGTTGCTGTTAAGAAGTTGCTGTAATGATCTTTCATCTTTTAGGTAAAAAATGGCCTTCAGAGGAATAATGAATGGAAAGCAACATCTCACTTCATATCTTTTACTGGATGAATGGTGTGATATTATGAATTATTAATCTATGAACGGCGACAAAGCTGCTCACTGTTGCTCTTGCCGTCAATTTAGAGTATCACCCAAGTGTTGTGAAGACAATGATTATTCATATAGACAATGAAAGTGATTAAAAGATTTCAGTAGTCGTCTCAATGGATTGCCAGAAAAGAGACATCTCGATCAATTTCAAAAAGGGTTCATTCTGTCATGGTACTCTCTGATATTCCTGTTTGAAATGCTTAAGACGCCTTATGAATCGATGATATCCTAACAAGAAGGCTGTCAGAATAGTCTGGAGCATTTATTTGCTTGCATTAGGTAGCGAGCGGATAAATATTTGCTAGGGAAATAAGTAGCCCTGATGAGTGAAAACTGTAATAGTACTAAATGCAATGAAAATCAAGACTGCCTGTCTGATACATTAGTCTTAAGAATTCGTCTACCTTACCATTTGATGCCACATGTGTATTGTAAATAAATTGAGAACTTGTCTATGAAACTGTAAATTATCTTATTTATACTTCTAGATAAGATATCTTATTTATATTTCTAGATAAGAAATGAACTCCTAATTTTTTTTTGTTTCATGTTTCCCTAACAATTTTACATAGATGAAAGTGAATTGTGAATCATACACTATCACAATTTCCATGAGAGAGAGAGAGAGAGAGAGAGAGAGAGAGAGAGAGAGAGAGAGAATCAACAACAAGAAAATATTATTTGATTAGAAATGGATAATGAGTGGAGAAAAAAGTTAGTATGCAAAGGTTCCGTTGAGGGGACGGCGCCGTAGATGACGTGATGCGCAGAAGCTGCCTAAATATTACCGCTAATGCTGCCGACCTTCCAGTATGTAGATCTTGCCATTAACCATCCATTGCTAGACGAATATAACAGTGTTTCTCGTGGCTGCTCTGAACGGGAATTTGACAATACTCCTCGTATACTTAGAATCAGAATGACATATATGGTATAAACCCTCAGAGAGGATGTAATAAGTAAACTTACCTTTCCGTGGTTCTCTGGTAGCGATGGCCCTAACCTTAGGGTGCGTCTCTCTCTCTCTCTCTCTCTCTCTCTCTCTCTCTCTCTCTCTCTCTTAACCGACCTCTATGTAACTCACATATCACAATCACCTCAGGTCGTTAAATCAAATTCACAAATTACAAAAATACAGTCTTTATTAGTAAGAAACAATATGACTAAATAAATCAAATTCTCAAAGAACAAAATGATTAACTGAATAATCAACATCTGAAACTTTCAGTGTCTAAAAAACACAACCCAATGAAAACTCCAAACACTGCACCATTATAAAAGGGTATTATGATTCAAACAGGAAACCCAAATAACCCTGGGGATAGGACCAAACTCGTCACGCACCCCTTTCTCTACAATAACTAAACATCAGTCATAAGATAGGTAATCAAAGTCATAAACTCTCCCATAACACTATTACCAGTACTAGTTCCAGATAAGTTCCCAGGGAATCTACCAGGACCGTCTAAGAGAGAAAAGAAAAAATAAGAAATCCCACATCAATAAATTGTAAATAAACCAAAAAGACATCAATCAAAAAGTCACATGAAAGAGTATCTCTGAAACAAATGTTTAAGATACAAAAAGACAAAGTTATTCTTGGGCATAAATATATGGTTACCCATTTCAGCTATAATCACACACTAAAAAAATCAAGACATGGCTATTCAGGTTTGGCCGCTTCTAAGTGCCCAGTTATCTTACTCTCCCAATGTAAGGGAACAGAATCTACTCACTCATGTACGAACTTTCTCACAAGTCACACCCCTTCATATTACGTCACTAGCATGTAACAAGTTCATTGCCTTGGAAAAGATTCATCACGTCATATACAGCGAATAGCCCGCCCATGAAATCTACCCAAAACTAGATTCAGAAGCATACCTACTTCCACTCACACATGAACTTAGGCGCGACCTGTCTTCGCCCTTGATCTCGGCTGAGACAGCAATCTTCAACAACGCGCCACCCAAAACTGATGTGTCTACATCTCAAGACCCCGGTTTGTCTCAGTGGGAGTCAAGACGATGACAATTAAAAACAAAATTTCATGATGACTTTAGCATTATATCTCGTTACAAGACATTTCTCTTCCCACCCGACACACTCCTGAATTGACTTTTATTTTTTTCATCCCTCCACAGTGCAGCAAAATCAAAATATGCATAGGTATGTCAAGTTAATGAATTATATTCATAATGGTGTTCATATTATATTAACAATACTCATGAAATTATTATTTACCTATACTGAAACTCGGCACTGACGATATCCTCCAATTTGTAAGTAAAATATACATAAAATCTACCAGCCCAAAACCTTGATTTTTCCACACGGCTGTTGGTAGTAGGCTTAACCCACTGTTAAAAATTGACATTCAAGAGCTTTCTAAAATTAGTTTTTGTTTTTTTATAATTAAGCTGGCCTTCAGCTTGCTGGCAATAGGCCAGATTAAGCTTAAACAAGAATTGACACAATTCAAGAAAGTTCTGAATTATATAAGTGGAATTATTAGGCACTGCTTGTTGACCTAAATCTGGATGTAGACCTATTCATGAGGAGAGGTTTTTCTTGTAATTAGGAAGTATCTTGTTGTGAACAGGCCTTACTAATTGTATATTTTT
>NC_061098.1:34759084-34769084 GCF_015104395.2 Macrobrachium nipponense | reverse complement strand
TATATATATATATATATATTATATTATATATATATATATATATTTTATATATATATATATATATATATATATATATATATATATATAGATATATATATATATATATATATATATGTATTATATATATATATATATATATATATAATATATATATAACTATATATATATATATATATGATATATATATATAATATATATGTATATATGTATATATGTATATATGTATATATGTATATATGTATATATGTATATATGTTATATATGTATATATGTATATAATGTATATATATATGTATATATATAAATAAAATATATATATATATATATTAATATATATATATAATAAATATTTTATGTAGCCATTAATATTATTTGCTTTCATCTTATTCCGAAATGACACATCAGAAATCCTCCGTTTAATCGACCAGTTCAGCACAATTCATGAAATGACGTTTATTGAAAATAATGATAAAAATATGCCATAGAGACAAATGACAATCAGTAAGCCCCAATTTTCCAACTCAATAATTTCCGTTAAGTAAAAAAAAAACAAAAATGAACAATAATAATCGAAATCCCGGAAGGAGGATTCATCAAAAGACGGGATTCGAGATATTTGCGACCTTTATGACGTCACTCAGGGGTTGTGATTCTGTAATAATTTTCTATTAAAATCTCAATTGCTTCCGGCTGGGTGACGGAGTCGTTGTATATTCATGTCGTGTTGTCCGATATATATATTATATATATATATAGATATATATATATATATATATATATATATATATATATATATATATATATATATTATATATATATATATATCACGGGTGTCCCATTTCAGATTTTTATATATTTATGATTGCATATTTAAAAAGAAAACATGTTGCAGCTTGGGGCTTTGGGGGTGAAAGGAACAAATTGAGGTTTGAGGTGGTGTGGCAAGTTAAGTTTTGGGGGGAGGGGGGTTGGCAGTTGATACCCCCAGCCCCCATCATACCAAATGTCGGCTCTGATATATAGTGATAGTTGAAAGGGGTTCTATCAACCAGTAGAGATCTGTTGGTGTGAGGTGAAGGATAATTCTTTATTCCCTTTCCAGGTAATTTATTTTTGCCGCGACGTTTCAAGATTTAAATGTCCCAATTTGAAGCTAAAAAAAGATAAAACAAAAGTTAAAATTACGAACTCGGAATAATGAGAATTAAAAGTTAAAAAGTTATGCAAATGATATAAAAGACGTGTACAAAAATAGGTAGGAGTTATTATATTAAGGTACTGAAAGCACAGATCGAGTGACAGACAATTCGGGTCGGGTTCAGCTTCGACTTGAACTCAAGAGAGATCCAGAGGCGTTGACGAAGACTGCCTGTTTAACTGCGGAACGAGTTGTTTAATGAATAGTGATTCTAAGATAATTAAATAGTGTTCGTTAGGGGATTGGCCTATAATTTTAAAATCTTTGTAATTCATTTCATATTTACATTTCTTTGTATGTTCCCTTATACATAAAAACTCAGGATTAGTTCATTTAACACCTGTTCTATTCCTTATTTTTTAAACAATAATAAAAATGTGTTTAATATGTCAAATTATAATTTATCTAAGAGAGAAGAGTTTCTGCTTTCTCAACGACTGGACTCCTGTCTACTTTGCTTTGAATCTTCATGTAACCAATTCTTTGGATCTATGGAATCATTATTTGCTAGACTTCTTAATCTCCACCTCGATGTAGATATACCTAAAATCCGACCCCAACTATAAAGAATAACTCAGAAAACTTTTAAAACTTTAACTGCTCGTTGGACTCCATTCTTTTCTAAGAACGACTTCAATATTCTTAAGAACTTGGGAAACGATAAGACCTAACAATAACAAAGTCTGACAAGGCCTCTGTTTTTAAGTTGATGGTATGGCGATGGGATTCCCTTTGGGTCCCACCTTTGCAAACATTTTTGTGCGCTTCCTGGAGGAACACATACTGGACAATTGTCCTTTGGCCTACCATCCATTATCTTATAGAAGATACGTGGATGATACCTTCTTATTGTTCAGAGATAAAGATCATGCTGACGTTTACCTGCCTGGGATCGAATTTTTATAGCAACGGTTTTTATCATTTTAAACTAAACTCAGCGTCTACCCTATTCCATAGGGCTTTTAACATAACGTGTGATTGGAATCATTTCACAATGAAATTACCTATCTCCACCAATATTTCACTAAACAATTGCTTTCCATCGAAACTTATTTTGTAAACACCTGTACAAATCTTTAAACAATACCCTGCAACCCAATGAATTAGAACGTTATTTAAACGTAAAGAGAAACTCGATCCACTAATGACCTTAGGAGTCTTATATCTATTTAATTGCCCAAGATGTCATGTAGGGAAGACCTCGGCTCCACACGGAGGTTACTCAAAAAGAATTGGAAAAGGTGTCAGATTATCTAATACTGAAATTTCATGTATACGTGAACACTCAAAGAAATGTAAATATGACATGAATTACAAAGATTTTAAAATCATAGGCCAATCCCCTAACGAACACTATTTAACTATCTTAGAATCACTCTTCATTAAACAACTCGTTCCGCAGTTAAACAGCCAGTCTTCCTCAACACCTCTGGATCTCTCGTGAGTTCAAGTCTAAGCTGAACCCGGCCCGAATTGTCTGTCACTGGGTCTGTGCTTTCAGTACCTTATGGTAATGACTCCTACATATTTTTTTACGTGTCTTTTATATAATTTGCATAACTTTTTAACTCTTATTTCGTATTTGTAATTTTAACTTTTGTTTTTTTGTCTAACTTGGAAATGGGAATTTTATGTCTTGAAACGTTGCTGCAAAAATAAAGTATCTAGAAAGGAAATAAGGATAATCCTTCACCTCACACTATCAGATCAATATATATATATATATATATATATATATATATATTATATATATATATATATATATATATATATATATACGTACATACATACATACATACGTATATTTGCGTGTGTAACATTATCATACCACTCAGATATCGTTATTAATAGTATTGATTAAGAAAATACTCATAGTAGGATGAGTCTTGAAATGAGAAACAAGTCCACAGTTGTGTAGTGTAAGTAATATTCAGATATAAAGCTTTCGGGAATCTATTCCTTTCCCTTTTTCAATCTCTGTGCAGACTTATCTTTAAATATATGTACATATACATAAATGTGGACTTGTCTCTGCGATGAAAATGACGATAAAAAAGACACAAATATAAAACTCTCCACATTTTTGGAAATATGACGTAAATACGTCCAGTTATTGTGAAGTCTTAAATTGCATACAGTGATTGTCAAATGTGATCATCACAGTTGTATATGAACATAATACGATTAAGCAAAGCGAAACCGAAGGAAAAAGCGCCCCAGTTACGTTTATATGAAACTACATAAAACTCAACAATGATTAAGGAATGAATCGGACACTTTAGTTCAGTCGCGGTGTCTTCCCTGAATACTCATAGAGAAGCAAGACGTAAAGCAAAGTCTTTTAAAACGACCAGACTCTCCTTCATGCAAAGGCTGGGAAGGCAGAATGTTCCAACGTTTTCTTTTCATTACCCTGGCTGAAATGGCGGTTTTGTCCGCACGTCTGGTTTCTTGATCATAGTATCTGACACTTTCCAGGGATACGTCTCTCTCTCTCTCTCTCTCTCTCTCTCTCTCTCTCTCTCTCTCTCTCTCTGCAAAGATACATAAGGATAAGAGAGTTGCATCAGTTTGTAAAGAAATCCAATAAAAAATCGCATAGGTCCCCGAAAAGACAATGGAGGAAACCAAGTGAACTCATACATCGAAAAAGCGGAAATATTGAATAAGTTTTTTACTAGTGGTTTCACAATTGAAGACACTACCTCAATACCTGAACCAGCTATTAAATATGAAGGGGCAGAACCACTTAACAAAATCATATTTACAGAAGCAGAAGTTCAAAACAAAATAGGAAAAACTAAAGTTTAAATCTCCTCACCCGGATCGGATTCCTCCAAGAGAAATTAAAGAGTTAAAACAGGAGATAGTTCTTCACCTACTATATAAACTACAGAAAAACGGCATAACAACGAAAGGCACCTACAGGATGGAAACAAGGTAACGTGCCCTCAGTTTACAAAAGAAGTCCACGAGAAGAGCCAGGAAATTATAGACCAATCTGTCTTAACGTCGGTCCCTTGTAAGATTTTTGAGTTCATAATTGCTGATCAAATTGTGGATCACATTGATAGGAACAACCTGTTGTTAAACAGTCAACAGCTTTAGACAAACAGATCCTGCCTATCAAACCTCTTGGAGTTTTTTCATAACATGCTTGGTATTTACGAAAGCAATAGAGCAATAGATATACTCCACTTAGATTTCCAAAAGGCTTTTGACAAAGTTTCACACAAGAAACTAATGACAAAAATTAGAGCTTTAGGAATTGTAGGAGAAATAGGAGACTGGATCGAAGACTGGCTAATTTATAGAAAACAGAGAGTCGTAATAAACAGTGAAGAATCTGAATGGGTACATGTGACAAGCGGAATTTCTCAGGGTGCTGCCCACCTGCTTTTTTTTTATTTTTTTTTTATTTTATTTATGACATTGATGTACGATTAATAACTAGCAGGATAGCCAAAATTTGCAGACGACACCAAACTAGGTGTAAATGCAGCATACTCAGAGATAGTAGAAAATTTAAGAAATGATCTAAAGAAAATAGGAAGAGTGGTAAAACAGATGGCAAAGGCCTTTTAACTTGGATAAGTGTAAAGTGTTGCAAAAAAAAAACCTCATGCCAACTACATGCTGCTTTGGGATGACATAAATAGTGTAGATCAAGAAGAGGACGTCGAAAGCGCTATGTATTACTTGGGACTTAAAATCCACAAAAAAATGCAAAAAAGGGCACAGAAACTAGTGGGATATTTAAAGAGGCAGTTCATATAATAAACAAGGAAACGGTGCTGCAGATCTACACATCAATCGTTAGACATCTTGAATATGCACTACAGTTTTGGGCACTAACAATAATAAAGGATATAAGGGGTACAAGCAAGAGCCACATAGTTAATTCCACCCATCCGGTAAATAGGTTACCAAAGACGACTAGATAGCCTGAACATGTATGGGTTAGAGCCACGACTATTACGAGGACAACTAATATAAACATTCAAAATACTCAAAGGCATAACGAAAGTAGACAGTAACCTATATACGTTAAACGAAAACCAGACAAGAAATAATGCATGGAAACTAGAACTGAAGAAAGAGATACAACACATCCCATTATGGGAACTTCTTTACAAACAAGAATTGTGACACGTGGAATAAACTGCCACCAGAAATTGTAAACAGCAAAAGTGTGGAAGGGTTTAAAAAAAAGCTAGACAGACTCATTAGGACACTGTGAATGAACAGTAAAATCTGCTCAAAAGATAAGTGAGCACACGATGTCTCATCGGATGAACTAACAAATCTTTGAGACATCCTAGTCCTTCTAACTCCTTGTAACTTTCCCCTATGATATAAGAGTAAATTCTCTGTTTTCTGTTTTATTAGAATCTCTCTCTCTCTCTCTCTCTCTCTCTCTCTCTCTTGAGCCAATTGTATAGAATTTCATACATGTGCAGATAACTGTGGTAATACGCACCATCTGATTGCTGACTATATGAATCTCTCTCTCTCTCTCTCTCTCTCTCTCTCTCTCTGATATGGTATAAGCTAAGTAAATTCACCTTCACATTCATCTCGCGTATCTTAGTCGCCAAATTTGCCCGCCTCCAAAAATCCTTGATTTAGACGTGAGCGTTTGTAGTATATCACTCGCGTTTGAAACGAGATATAGTGAGGGACAAAACAGACGAACAGAAGAAGTGGCGAGAGCAGATGACAGCCTTTGTTGACACAGATCTAAAACATCGTACAGATTTCAAGTGGAATTTCTCATCTTCGTTTTCCGCGTCGTAGCTCTGCCGCGCATCTTGTTTATTTGTCTGAAACCGCATGGTGACCTTGAGATAGTGTTTTTGAGATAAACGACAAACTAGCTTTTTTTTTTCTCTCTTATAATAAGGATCGTATTTTAGTGATCTAATACTTCCAGAAACTTAAAGCAATGCAGATCTAATTATCAGTTTCCATTCCCCGTAACGCTGTTTTTAAAGTAAATGTTACGGTTTAGATTAAATGCCACCATCCACAAATAGTACTTGGTCAAGAAAGTTCCTCGTTTTAACACAAGAATTCTTTCGCTCATCATTCTTTGTTCTTTACAAAGCTGTGATGGCGAACGGATTCAAAATCAACCGTCTGGTCTCCTAGAGACAACTGGGACACTGCGCCTGCTGTAAAGTAGCAGTTATTTTTGTTGTAATATGATTTAGTAATCAACTGACACCAGAATTACATGAGAAACGTAAACACGTTAACAGATGGGTTGGGTTCCTTGTTGGAAAACTAGGTTGAGAGTACTCCGTCATTTTACTTAACTTCGTGGATTTTTTTTCTTTATGTAGCCATATATTCATCACGTTCCATATTTTGTAATTCAGTTACGTGATATATATATATATATATTATATATATATATATATATATATATATATATATATATATATATATATATATATATGTATGTATATCTCTATCATTGTAATCAATATTTCGTTACTGAAACGAGAATTTTGATAATTTACTTACCTGTCTCTCTTACTTGTTTCTTTTTCATTCTCCAGTTGCCTAGACGAATTTATTCTCTCCTTTTGGACGACTCCAACTTTATTTTTCATTCGAATCCCTTATCTCAAAATATCTCCAACACGCTTCACTCCAATGAATATGTCTCGGATGACAATGAAGGACTCCAACACGCTCGAGTGGCGTCTCTTGAGAGACTTAAAGATTATTTCCAAGGACACTCCTGTAGCCATAGAAGTCGGTTGGCACCGCAGATATTATAATTTAAAGGTCGCGGTCAGTGACGTCAGTCAAACCTTATCAAAGCTTGATCCATAGACTAATTCAGTCAACAATAGTCACGGACTGTGCCCACGTGTCCAAGATCCGCCTACTATGTATTCAGGGATACCATTTTCTTTTCATTATTCAGTCGTTTTTCGCACGTAAATGCCCAACAAGTGTTCAGTTCTCGGATGTTCGAAAACAGTAAGGATCAAACACCAAGTATTTCAGTTTTCCAAAAGACGATAATTTTCGAGAGAGCTGGAAAGTAGGATGTCGTCGAACTGATAAAATGAATATTGAAAATGCTTTGATTTGTTCTGCAATGAGAAGAGCAACGACAGATTATATAAACCACACAGAGTGTAAGTGGTATTGCTTAGGGGACTAATAGGTCATAGGAAATAACCCATATACTACTTTGATTCTGACGAATCATATATGCTTTATAAATAACTGATTTTATAAAGGAAGTGGAATGTACAGGTTAGCCAGTGATGGCAATAGTGCATGATTTAGGGCCCTGCAATCTTTGGTTGTGGAAAAAAAATTGGGATTTGCCCTTTATTTAAGAAAACGTCTATACAGAATCCATTTGCAGACAGACAATTATTTCCTTTTACAGATGCTCCTCGTTTACTCATATTAGTCAGGAATTGCCTTCTGGATTCAGGGTTCATGTTGTCAAATGGCGATAGAATTTCAATTATAAGTTAAGAGAAAATTTAATAGTGATGGAATCTAAAACAGAGAATGGACTGGCTTCCAAAATAATTCGTCTACTTAAACGTTCAAAGGTCAGAACGGCAGCGTGTTAAATATGCTGCACAGTTGCTGTTGAGAAGTTGCGGTAATAATCTTCAATTTCTAGGTGAAAAAGGGCCTTTAGAGGAATAATGAATAGAAAGTAACATCTCACTTCATATCTTTACTGGATAAATGGTTTGATATTATGAATTCTTCATCTATGAACGGCGACAAAGCTGCTCACTGTGCTCTTGCCATCAATTTGGAGCATCACGCAAGTGTTGTGAAGACAATGATTGATTCATATCAACAATGAGAGTGATTAAAGATTACAGTAGTTGTGTCAATGGATTGCCAGAAAAGAGACATCTCTATCAATTTAAAAAAGGGACAATTCTGTTATGCTACTCTCTGATATTCCTGTCTGAAAAGCTTAAGAACCTTATGAAATCGATGATATCCTAACAAGGAGGCTGTCAGAATAGTCTGGAGCATTTATTTGCTTGCATTACGTAGAAGGGCGGGCAAATATTTGCTAGGGAAAGAAGTAGCCCTGATAAGTGAAAACTGTAATAGTACTAAATGCATTGAAAATCAATACATCCTGTCTAAAGACATCAGAGTCTTAAGAGTTCGTCCAAACAGGGGAAAGCTGCAGACAAAGGACGAGAAATTGCTTTAGAAATTTGTCTCACTACTCTTATTTTAAGAGACATCGAATTAAAACAGGAATCATGGCTGGAAGAAGATGAGATTCTTGAAGTAACCGAAACAAGCAAAACGAATAAAACACCTGCTACACTCAGTTCTGCAACCGAGGGAGGAAGAATCTTTGAGGTATATGGAAGGGTATATAGGTAAAGAAAAATTCATTAAACTCTCGTGAATTAGAAAAACAAAGGTCCGGTGTTGTTACGAATGATAAATGTTGGATTGATGTAATGAGCAGAGTTGGTCTTCATGTACCCTCAGAAACTTTCTCTTCCCACTTGAGTAAATGAGAGAAATCTCTTGTTTAGCTTTCCATGACGAAAATTTGAAAGAAGGAAATCATTGCATAAGAACTCTTGCTTACGAGATGAAACTTGCTGGAGTGGCCCTACCATTTGATGCCATATGTTATTGTAAATAAATTGAGAACTTGTCTATGAAACTGTAAATTATATTTTATTTATACTTCTAGATAAAAAATGAACTCTTATTTATTTTGTTGTTTCATGGTTCCCCTGAAGAGTGAATTGTGAATCATAAAAATATCCACAATTTCCGAGAGAGAGAGAGAGAGAGAGAGAGAGAGAGAGAGAGAGAGAGAGAGAGAATCAACAACAAGAAAAAAATTATTTGATTAGAAATGGATGATGAGTGGAGGAAAAAGGTAAGTACGCAAAGGTTCCGATGTGTAGATCTTGCGTCTAATCATTCATTGCTAGACGAATATAACAGCTTTTTTCGTGCCTGCTCTGAAAGGGAATTTGATAATACTCCTCGTATACTCAGAATCAGAATGACAAATATAAACCTGACGACTAAATTAGTATAGGGCACTGACGACATCTTCCAATTAGTAAGTAAAATATACATAAATTGTACCAGCTCAAAACTGCTTTTCCACACGCTGTTGGTAGTAGGCTTAACCCACTGTTAAAAATTGACAATTAAGTCCCTTCCAAAGTTACAGTTTTTGTTCTTTCATAATTAAGCTGGCCTTCAGCCTGCTGGCAAAAGGCCAGCTTAAGCTTAAACCAAAACAAGAATTGACACAAATAAAGAAAGTTCTTAATTGTATAAACGGAATTATTAGGCACTGCATGTTAACCTAAATCTGGATATAGACCTATTCATGAGTAGAGCTTTTATTTGTAATTAGTAAATATTTAGTTGTGAACAGGCCTTACAAAATATATATTTTTAGGATAATACAAACTTCATTGTTGTTTGCTGTACAGAGAAGAACCTCCCTATGCTATCTGGCGTAGGCTTACTAAACATAAAAAAATATCCCAAGGTCATGTCTTTTCAAGAAACTTTCTCAGTCTTCCATTGTCACCCATTTATATGGCAAATGTCCATATAAAATGGATTATTCATTGCCAAATTAAAAAAAAAAAATATCGGATTTTGTCAGTTAGGTAAAGGTTGCGTTAGGTTATATTATCCAAAAGAATAGTCCTTCTAATAACGAATATTATGATACAAACCACAGGTTCTATACAATCTGTGGTTTTGCGTCACTAAAATACTGCCATACTATTTGTCAGCTAATTC
>NC_061098.1:34734084-34751584 GCF_015104395.2 Macrobrachium nipponense | reverse complement strand
TCTCTCTCTCTCTCTCTCCTCTCTCTCTCTCTCTCTCTCTCTCTCCCCTACCTAATACTCTCTAAAAAACCCATAGATTTTACGACTACTAATAAACTAAACTTTTATCACATTTTATGTAATTATCATGATCAAAATATAGAAGGATGCTGAAAATTAACCTATAGACTTTTGTCTAGGCCTATTGATCCTTTCCTGAACTGTGGAAAATGAGGTATCATAATGCACTAAGCATGTCTGTTATTAGATTTTAATAATAATGCATTCTTTTATAGGTTTTATACAAGTATACAATCGTTCATTAGAGTGCTGCATGGCATTCTGAGCCCGTATGCTTGAAGATTAATATACACCCTTCCACAGACACTGTTACCAATTTTATGGGTGGATGGCGATCACAAGTGTGGTTCAAGTCATAGGTTCGTCAGCCTGTACATATTGGCTTCCTTGGACTGTTTGATCTGGTAATATTATATAAAAGTGCGGTAATTACGGGCTTATCCGAGCACCCGTCGTGTCTTTCTCCCTCGTGTGGAAAGGACTTAATGAAGTTATTCCACTCCTTGAGCTAATATTATTCTTCATGGTCAGGAAAACAAAGATAATGTCTAGGATTTCCATATATATTTAACATCAGTTACGGTTGGTGTATAACACTGGCAGTGAGCAGGATGTTAAACTGAAAGGTAACATTAAATATTTCGTAGTAGAAAACACTTCCTAAAAATACTTCAGTATTCTTTCGAATATAATTAAAGAATAGCAACATCAAAATATAAGTCAATAGATCCTTTCGAACATAATTAAGGAAAACAACAGTAAAATTTTTATTTAATATATTCAATATATACTCTAGCCCTTAAACGCCGAAAGCGGTATTTTAAAAATCGTCTCCCGTTGCCGGCGGTGTTGCGCTAGTGAGCGCCGAAGCCGATTTTTTTTTTTTTTTTTTTTTTTAAATAAACACAGCACGCTTATAAGATTAAAAGTTCATTTTTGGGTCCTTTTTTGTCATTGCCTGAAGTTTAGTATGCAACCATCAGAAATGAAAAAAAAAAAAAATCATTATCATATATAAATATTGGGATATATGACAGCGCCAAAAAAAAATTCATATATAATTCTATACAAATCGCGCTGTGAGGAAAATGGTTAAAGCTAAAGAGTTAATTTTTTTTTGTATTGTACACTAAATTGCAAATCATTTTGCTATATAACACTTGTAAAACGATCTAGTCACACAGAGAAAATATTTATCACAAAATGATGCATGATTCGTAACGCCCGGGGACATACAAAAAAAAAAAATGTTTTTTTAAAATTCATCATAAATCGAAATATTGTGCTAGAGAATTCCCGTTTGTTGCAAATGAAGGTAATTGAATTAATATTACTAGACTGTAAGTGTTGTAGCTTACAATTGTAGTTCTCGACCATTTCGGTCGAGTTAAAGTTTGACCGAAGGACGAATTTTTCTTTTATCGTTATTTATATGAGAATATTTCAAAACTGAAAAAAGCTACAACCATGGGTTGTTTTAAGTTGTATTCTACATAAAATTGCGCACATTTTATATATAAAACTTTATGTAACGGCTAATTTAAATTGGTGCAAACATTACGACAATAGGACGAAAAATTTATGATTTTTTCGGAAGAGTTACTGCGCGGACGTAAGGAAAAAGTTTATTTCATGAAACTCACCATAAATCGAAATATTGTGTTAGAGACTTCCAATTTGTTGCCAATAAATGTAAATGATTGAATATTACTAGAATGTAATAGCTTTAGCTTAGAATTGCGGTCGAGACAAAAGTTGACTGAAGGTTGAAATTTTGCCACTTATCGTTATTTATATGAAAATATTTCGAGAAATGATAAAAGCTGCAACCCATGGGTTGTTTATTATTGCATTCTACATGGAATTGCACACATTTTAATATATAAAAACTTTACGTAACGGCTAATTTAAAATGGTGCAAACATTACGACAATCGGACGCAAAAAAATTATGATTTTTTCGGAAGAGGTACCCGCGCGGAGGCAAGGAAAAGGTTTTTTTCATAAATTCACCATAAATCGAATATGCGCATAGAGACTTCAATTTGTTGCCAAATGAAGATAAATGACGGAATATTACTAGTATATAATATTTTTGGCTTACAATTGCGTTTTTCGACCATTTCGGTAGAGTCAAATTTGACTGAAGTTTGACATTTTTTGGCACTTATCGTTATTCATATAAAAACATTTCAAAACTAATAAAAACTACACCATGAGTTGTTTTTAGTTGTATTCTTCATGAAATTGCGCATATTTTTCATATATAATACTACATGTAACGGCTAATATAAAAATGGTGCAAAAATTATGTCAATGTGACGAAATAATTTCTGAGATGTTGTCGCTGAGGCTTTTTAGTGAAATAAGAAAGAAATTTGCGCTTGCGCGCCTGGGTAACGATTGATAAACAAAACAACGCCTTGATCCGTGAGCTCCCAGCATCCCAAGGCGCGTGATTCAAAAGTTGTTTTTCGCCTAGTAGGCCTATAACTATTTTTCCACGAATTTTAAAAAAAACTTTTATATTCGACGTATATACGTCCAATCGGCACCCAACAGACAATTTTATATCGACGTTTTAATATGTCCAGTCGACGTTAAAGGGCTAGGCAGTTTCAGTTCATAAGTGATGTTCACGTCCTAATATTTAATGTCAACCCCAAAAAATAACCCAATAACTCCGGTCACATATACTGTTTACCATTCACTCTTGCCCTATGTGACCCTATGAAGCCATTCATTTGTAAAAAAAACAATATTCCAATTTTCCTATCTTTGATATATCTGAATCCTTCGTATTGCGAAATTCGTTTTCAGTTTGATGTTTCTGATGATATCAAACTGGTAAATGGGCATACGTAAGATTTGGAAGTTATAGTGCATCCAAACTGGTCTACTGAACATCGTATTACAGGAGTGCCAACCGAACCTCATCCATCCATGCGTATTTCACCACCCTTTGGTGTAGCTAACGTATTTTTTTTAATGGAAGTTCTAATATTCATAATATCTCGATTATTATCATATCTTATTTGCTAACTTTAAAATAAAAAACATTCTTATTTTAACAGAATGATCTTTAAACAGATAATATTACATATGCCAAATTTACCCACATATGTTTTGAGTAAAATATGTGAGTAAAATATTTCACACCTGCACAAAAACAAAGCATTCTCTTGTAGTTTCATCAATAATGTTGTTAGTTTTTAATTTCCTTAAGAATCTGTTTGATACGATCCTCTCGTTTATAAATGTCTAAAACCTATCAAAAGTTGTATGTAACCGGTTCTTCTTCAGTATTTTGTATGGGCTACCAAAAATTCATAAGATGGAATTCCTGTAAGACCTTTTATGGCAGCGTATAATAGAACCTTCTTTGTCAATTTCGAAATATCTGTTTCTCTCCTTAACGAGTATACTTGTAGTCATTTTATTTTATAGAATGGTTTTATGAATTTCAAAACCAAAATAAATCATTAGTCATGATGGTGCCCTTTATATATCAAGCTTTGATGTTGAGTCTTTAAAACATTTACGAATGTTCCCTTAAAACGAGACTAGAGATTATTTTAAACAAGGTCTTCCCAGATGGCAATTTTACATTTCATGGTTTCACTAGGTCTCTTTTTAAACAACTTCTAGAACTCGCTGTTGCAAGATTCTGTTTATTTTTAATCCAAAAATTGTACTCTCGGGTAGATGGTGTTGCCTTATTGGTTCGTTCCATTAGGACCCTATTTGCAAATTTTTTTTTTTTGTCTTTTTTAGAACAATAATTTTTAGAATTGTTGTCCATTGTCTTTTAAACCATTGTTTTACAGAAGGTATGTAGACGATACCTTTGTTCCTTTTAAGCATCACTGGCAGGCCACTCAATTTTTTAGATTTTTTGTTTTCTTAATCAGCAACTCCGGGAACATAGTTTTACTATGGAATTGGAGAAAGATGATTTGGTTTGTCATTTTTAGATGTTTTTAATCACGAGAGTTAATTCTGTTTTACTACTGCGCGTTTACAGAAAAGAACAAAAACTTTTACAGGTCTTGCCAAATAATTTCTACAGTTCTTGTCCAAACCAGTTTTCCAAAAATTAATTACCATCTATACTTTAGTGTATAGGGTCCTTAGATACTCGTCCAGTTGGGCCATATTTCATAAGGAGATTGAATTTTTAACTAATTTCTTCCAACAAAATTCATTTCCCAAGGATCTAGTTTTAGAATCGTAAACAAACTTTTAACTAATTATTTTCATCCTGCGACACCGGTTTTAATGTTTCCGGAAAAACTTATATATGTTTCAATCCTTTATATTTTAACTCCAAATTTCACATAAACTGAAACAAATTATTGAAACTGAAAATACCATGCATTAATTTAAAATTGATATTAAATAATTCCAGTAAAATTGGCTCCTTGTTTGGCTTCAAGGACCGTCTGCAGCCCTTCATGAGATCCAATGTGGTTCTATAAGTTTACTTGACCAGGATGTTCCCCCTCGGTACTTATATTGGATCAACGAAAAGGTATGTTGCAGATGCCGTTATTGGAGTCACTTAGGGTTTTAGTTTTAGAACGGGGCAAAGATTGAGCAAGACCAGAACATTCAAATATAGAAAATAATGCAATCAGTTGTTTTTGTAAATTTTGAGGTCAAGAAGCAGCACTTTTAGCATATTAGTAAGGGTTATTCTAAGGATGCAGATTATCTGACTACCTTAGATTCATTATATATTAAAAAACACTCGTTTCTATCGTTTAAAAAAACGGGGTGGGGGGTAAACGGGGGGGGTGGGTGCTATTCTGCTCAACTATATCTGGCTTAGTCATCTTTGGAGGTTTTGTGTGTTCCTTCTTTGGTCATTTTATCTTCTTTCCTTTGTACCTGATGGTTCATGTAACAACAGTTTGTATTTACTTTCCTTCTTTTATTTTGGTCTTTTAATGTTTTTTTTTAATTGTCATTTCAAGAATCATGTGTATTTTATATATTTTTAATGTTATTATTTTGTCATTTTTCAGTCTGATGATGCCCATAGTCATGTGCGAAACGTTTTCTTAATGAATAAATCTTCTTTTAAAACATCCATGCGTCTCTCGGCATCCTGAATTGATGTTTTTGATGGTCATACTGCAAATCATATATATATATATATATATATATATATATATATATATATATATATATATATGTGTGTGTGTGTGTGGTGTGTGTGTGTGTGTGTGTGTGTTTTGTGTGTGTGTGTGTATGTGTGTGTGTGTGTGTGTGTGTGTCTGTGTGTTTGTATTATATATACATAAAATGTACATGTAGTATGTATTACAGCATTAGCACACACGGATTCTATTTAACAATTTAATGTAAGAGAAACTTGTAACACCTGAGGCCTCCAAAGTCAGGAAATATTGATTATTGCAGCTACATACGTGAGCTGAGGCTTTTTCTTTACACAGACCCAGGCGTTCCCATTCAAGGTCTGCTTTGCTTGTAAACAATGCAAACAAACGTGCACTAGAGAGAGAGAGAGAGAGAGAGAGAGAAGCGAGAGAGAGATACAATCGAGGCTGCCGAGCGGGAGCCCTTGTTGATTTTGGCGGAATATAGACGAGGGTTTGATACAGCAAAAGATAAGTGCTAGGAATTGAGAAATTTCCCTTTTCTTTTGCCTCCGACAGTATCAAAACCACACATAGTTCTATGTGCCTATAGAACAGTGGTTCCCCAAACGTGGGGTGTTCCCCCCCCCCCTCCCCCTCCCCCCATGTGGGTAATTTGATTTTTCAGGGGGTCAATTTTAGAATGTGTAGACCAAACTACGGCATTTTAGGCTTCCTTAACGTTAATGTATATATATATATATATATATATATATATATATATATATATATATATGAATGTATGTATGTATGTATGTATGTATGTATGTATGTATACATTTATATATACATACATACATATATATATATATAGTATATATATATATTATATATATATATATATATATATATATATATATATATATATTCGTGAATCAGAAGTGAAGAAGTCAATTTGCTCAATGAAGTGCACCCTGTACATTCTTATGCGCGCGTGTTCTCCACCAGGGATAAATATAAAACACATTTGTAAATTCCGTCGACGTTCATGAATTCCCTTCTTGTCTCTAAAGTTACAGGCTGTTTTATAAACCGCATTCCTCTCTCGTGAGAGTGAGTAGCCAGGAGGTAAACAGGAAAATGTCTGTGCTGCCGTATCTCGGGATAAACTCTTAACGTGCTGAGAGACATGACAAGAAGCTAGAGTCTTTGAGCTCTTCCTGTCAAGTGGAAATATTAGTCTAGGTGTGGTGTTTCTCATTTTGGATTGCAAAGTTCGCTTCTGTTTTGAACCGTCAATATTTGCGCGGGTCTGTTGTTTGAAGGAAGGAGTATTTTAGATCTCGAGATTTCGCCTTTATGCCTGTGTGTTGGATGCAGGCTATGAGGCGTAATTATAGATGGCATACGCTCCTTTGTGTATACCAAAGCAGGAGACGTATGTAATTGTCAGTATCGTGGGAATGTCTTGTTGTCTCACTTGCCATGAACCTGTTAAAGATTTATTCACGATATAAGAGTCAGCAAAAGGTAATCTGCTCCTCTCTCGCTACCATGGTATTGGACAAAACTCTTGAAAACGAATTTCCTACAGAGGGAATTTCCTTACATTTATCAGTAAACGCTTCAAAATCAAGCAAAGATATTATTTAAATGCTTCGTAGTTAGACAAATTTACAATGAATCGAATCTGCATTCATAATTAGTTAACCACTGTCCGAAATGTTTCTAAGAAGAATTTTTTGGACAAAGCTTGGAAAAGGGGTGTCATTAAGCAAATCATAGAACTGCAAAACAATATTCTAAATACTAAGAATATACTTAAAGGTTAAGAGGTTTCAATAAAGCCACAATGAAAAATAAGTATATAATCTCCCCCCTCTCTCTCTCTCTCTCTCTCTCTCTCTCTCTCTGAACTGACTGTAGTTAAGAATATAAAAACTCATAACTGACGATACTCCACTAGCTGAATCTGTGTGTTCTCTTTTATTTTTTTTATCAAACTTCAGATAAGAAAATTAACTCTATAATTGACGATACTTAAAGTTAGCAGATGGTTTCCTCTCTCTCTCTCTCTCTCTCTCTCTCTCTCTCTCTCTCTCTCTCTCTCTCCAGAGATTAACCTCCATTAGCTCGTCACAGTTACACGGCTTGTCGACCGTCAGCCTTCAGAAGTGCTGCAAATTATACCATGATCTGCGTAATGCCCAGTTATCCAATATTGCGTTATCAGACCGTCATGATGGGCACTGTCGACAAAAGCTCGAAGTAGTAATAAAAGCTGGTAAAAAAGAAAAAAGAAAAAAAAAGGAACTTTTAAAATCTGTTTCAATCTCGAAGGATGAGGAATTCGGTCACAGACATCGATGAGAAGGAACAAACTTCCAAGGAAGATTTGGGAATTTTGGGGAAGGTATTTTAAATTAGGTGGGTTAAAGACAAGGAGCCTTACCGTCAAGGAAGAGAGTAGAACGCCCCATGGAAAAAGAGAGGCTATGGGATTAATGAAAAAGATAGATTGTGGTACTCTACGCAAAGTTAAGTATATCTTAGTTTAGCCAAAATCGTTAGTGATACAATTCTATTTCTAAAAAAAAAATACCGAAATCCTATCAAAAAGGAAAGAGAGAGAGAGAGAGAGAGAGAGAGAGAGAGAGAGAGAGAGAGAGAGAGAGATGTATGTGGATGTAATACCTAAAAAAAAGACAGCCCAAAAGTCCCCAGGGATTAGGAAGAAAAATAGAGGTTATACTGGAATCCTTTAAGAGCATGACAGAAGTCACGTGAGTGGTAATCTTTAGGTCATACATTTACGACTGAAAAGACTCTGGATGCTGACGGGTAAGGCTTGAGAGAGAGAGAGAGAGAGAGAGAGAGAGAGAGAGAACTCGGGTGGCGAGGGCATTTGTAAAGTCCATTGGGATCATTCATTCCCACTTATAAAAGAAAGTCTGACGGACCAACATGAGCTCATTTCAACCCGGTTCAGTCAATTTTCACGGGAGGATACGAATAGGATTCGAGGAAAAGTAACTGAGCCCCGGCGTTTTCGTCTTGAGATAAAAGGATAAAGGATACAGCAGGACTCCATGAAAAAGAAGAATCCTATTTCCCTGTTGAGTGGATTAGGCTACGTGTCTTAACTAACTACGATTTCAGTGCCCCGTATTTCTTCGGGCCTGTTTCAGCCACCGCAGTTTTCATAATATTTTGGGGATGAATCTATTAATATTTCTGTTATTCAACCCAAGTTATTCAGCCATTTCCTTGGTGAAGCGTCTCCCTCTTTAGTTTTGACCAGTGGTACTCAACCCGGGGCGTGTCCCCCTAGGGGGCAGTCAGCAATTTTCATGGGGGCACAAGACCTAGGGAAAAATTAAAAATTCTTTAATTATATTCGTTATTCTCTTATATATTAAAATTTTTTAGTACTACTAGAAGTCTAGAGATCTTTAAAGTATTATCATTCTCCTTGCTTTTAGCATTATTTGTGGGTGCATGCTGGGGAGAATGATGGATCTCAATATCAATTTCTATTGAGATTAAATAATTTGTGGATCTTCTAATATCGGTTAAGTCGATAATAATCTTTCATTTTTCGACTTGGAGAATAAGGATGAAGACTCCCTGTTTTCCAATCATTAACTTGTGAGCTACCAAAGTTAGACACTTACAGATTGAGAGCTTCATCAAGTCCTTTGTTGGGGAAGGGATGGAGTGAGGAACGTAGGGCATCCATATGGCCTTATGAAGTGGTTCACTGGCCTCATTTATGTTTATGAATTTTCTTCAGGGACAGTACCTCTACCCCACAGTGCTAGGCGACAAAGGAGCTGTATCTGGTGAAATTTTTCTTTTGTAGTCACTGCCTTTGAATAACTTTAGATCTTAATTTGTAATCGTCATGCATACCCTACACTTCTGTTTGGTAGCAGACTTGTTCAAGGCTGCTTCTTCAGAGTTTATATAGCTCGTAAACTATCATTAGATTTATGATTCTTATCATAGTTGAAGTCCTGGTTTCAGGTGTGCAGTCTTCATGTTCAGGCATAGAGCAAGTACCACATATTTTTTTTTTTTTTTCATTTTAACAAATTCACGATGGGTGTTCATACTTACAACAACCATAACATTGTAGTGAACTCTGTCCGAATAGCTTAATTGCTATTCTTTCACCTTCAGTATTCACATGGAAGAGTACATCAGGCCCTTCAAAAGCAAGGATAAACATAAATGTCCCAGGAACCTTTTGTAGCTTCAGCACTTCAAGAGGACACTTGCACAGTATCACCTTTTCTGTAAATTCATTTATATCTCTGTTGAAGCTTAGGCCCCTATCATAACTAGAATTAAAGTGATGATTGACATCAATCACAATTTCACTCTTGTTTGTTTTTAAGTTGCAGAGCAAATATGACTGTGTAAGAGACTGAACATGAGTGAGGACACTGTTTTCATCCAAACGGGAGAGATCACCAGATCTTACTCATCCACCCTTTTTCTGAATGAGTCTGTTCATTTAAAGTAATTACCTTTATCCTCTCTGGCTGTTGCAATAAGCCACACTCGAGGTTTAGGTTTTCTCACTAAGAGTTTATCCGTATCCAAATGGTTTCTTTTCCTGGTCCAGTCTGTAGGTCGGTAAACATCCAAGCATTTGGGACAATTTTACAGAGAACGCCATTCATGCTTGCATTGTGAATTTTGATATTACTCATGTTGCAACTTGCCTTGAAAGCTTCCCCGTGGTTGCTAAATAATATCCAAGCACTCTACTTTTCGTTATAGACATCACGTTTCATTCTTATTTCGACAATTTTCTCATAATGTTTGAAAGCCTCATACAGCATCTCATACTCCATTTCTAATTGAATGTTCATACCATGGAGAATTTCAAGTTTTCAGTGGTAATCCATATTCTATGATTTATTATTATTATTTACTCAAGATTCATCATAACTTCTCATGCATGGGAAACTTGCTCCATTATCTTTCTTGTCATTCAAATTGACCTATCCGTTATTTGTTTGTTTGAGAGGAATTGCCAGGGATGCTCAATTCTTTATTATTATTCATAAATATCAAAGTTAGGAAGAAAAAATAAGTAAATAACCCTGAAAATCTTGAAGATATCATCAGCCTTTTAAGGGGGTTTGCTCTTCTGGCAATGGTGCCAGTAAGAGCTGACTCCCAAATGTCCACTCACTACCCTATCCCACAGGTGATGGAATAACACAATGAGAGTGGTTCAAGTGTAAGACAACCCCGCTTGTTGCGACTGAGAGTATTACAAGAATACAAAGCATATTATAACATATTATAGGCAAACTGGACAGAATACCGTGGGTACTCTCCCCACAACCAGAACCCCCTGGAACCCATGGCCCAGCCCTGCACGATAGTTTCCGTCCTTGAGCTGTCAATGTGGTATCTCTCAGGTCCGAACATTATCGGTTAGCTGATGACCCTACCACACTTCCTACTTTTAACTTTAGCTATAAACTACATTCCCAGCTATGATACCTTTCCATATTTACTAGGTACAATAAATTTGATCGAAAGTAGATATATCCACAAAACGTGAAATAAAATTAATAATTTATAATACATAGGATTCTTGGACTCGAACTCGGGAATAAATTCCAGGGGTTCAAGAGCTCCCTCACTAGGTCAAGTGGTCCCAAGTCAAGGAGCTTCATGTAATAATAATAATAATAATAATCATAATAATAATCATAATAATAATAATAATGCAAACACGAACAGATTTCTTGTTTAACTGAAATTGTAACGATGAAGCCAATGTCACTTATTATAAATTAGTGAGGCTAACGATGTTGAACGCTGGCAAATCTAAACATGGAGTTTATTATTGATAAATATCAAAGCCAAAATACCCAAATCTAGAATAATGGAGCCCAAAGCACCTTTGCCGTGATCGTAAAGCAGACGTAAAAACCGAAACGCGGCTGATTTTTTTTTCTTTTTAGACAGTGATTTGGGTTTCCAAACTCCAGTCATGAGCGAGGCATAAAACTCCCCTTACGAGAGGCCAAAAGATTCCAACGAAACAAATCCCCAGGGGAAAGTAATTAACTGTTTATAAGTTGTAAACTGATAGGAGAAACTGGGATAGTGGGACTGATCTTGCATGCTACGGGGAATTTTTATCAACGAAACGATAAGGATTCCTTCTAATTACTCATCTTCAAAAGCATGGTACGAAAACATTTCAACGTTATTTCAAGAATGGCCTGAGCAAAACCATCGTTGAAATTGATTATAATATATAAACTGAATGACAAGCAGTGCAGTAGGCATAATAATTATTTTCAACGTTTAATTTCTCATTCATCCTTCATATGAAAGTACCTCATCAGGTGTAGCTACAGAGAGCGATTCACCTGTTTACATTCATCGCAGACTTACGTACACTGGCAATCAAACCAAAGATTCTTATATTTACTTAGGATCCTAAATTGAGTAAAACGTTCTCCTACCGACTGAGCACGTGTGCACCCTCAACGCGTCGATTTAGAAAATACTTCTTTTTCTTCATATTTTTGCCTATATTTAAGCAAAGAAAGCATGAGAGTTTGATACGTTATCCACATGGACATAACGTTCCCTTCCACGCCCCTAAAAAGGGCTTCAAGTTTGTCTAGGTATAGAAGGAAACGGCCAAGACGTCGTATCTCTGCTCTGAAAGCGGTGTGTTTGGCTGAAAGGAATTCCGCCATCTTTGCTTGTCGTGTTCAGGCGGGATGGGGGATGTTGGGGGCGGATGAGGGTTGGGTGACATTGTTAAAAATGTTCGTTCGCAGTGAAGAAATTAAATGATTTCTTTTTATTGAATCTGTTATCTGCAAAATATTACTTTTTTTTTATTTATATATAGAATAAAACCGTTCAATTTGAAATGAATTATATAAGGAAAAAGAAATGTATTTGATTTTGTCTTTCTTTTTTCAATTGAACATACCATTATAATGTAGAATGGTATGGATTGTTACACACACAGACGTGCGCGCACACTATATATATGTGTATATATATATATATATATATATATATATATATATATATATATATATATAGTATATATATATATATATATATATATATATATATATATATATATATATATATATGTATGTATACATATATATTATATTATATTATATTTTATATATATATATATATATATATATATATATATATATATAATATATATATATATATATATATATATATTATGTATGTATATATATATATATATATATATATATATATATATATATTATATATATATATATATATATATATATATATATATATATATATATGAATTTTTATCACATCACCCGTGATTCATATGCATTCATCGAGTCAGAAATGTCCTTTAATATCAAATTCGCTTCTACCTCGGAATTAATCTATTTTCACATATGTTAACCGAAAGGGGAATTTTTTACTTGATAATAGTTCCTCCTCTCGTGGGTTTCATTTGTTGGCAGATTCGATAAAGTCACTGCAGTCCTGATTTCTTCTCAGCTCTCTGGTTTTAAATTAGTTTCCAATGTAAGGGGGAAAGCGTGGAATGTCAAACACTTGCTTTCGAAGGTAGAACACGAGTTATTAGGTAAGAAATGATTCCCTTGGTATTTAACCAAAGTAACTTGCAAAGCATTTTACAAATCTCTTTAAATTTTATTTTCATTTTTATTTTGCATTTTGGTCTATTTCCTGCTGTTCTTCATGTTCTCTTTTCTTCCGCTTCTAAGTTTGTTTTTTTTAGTTCACTTCCTCCATTTCAGAAATCTGAAAACTCTAGTCACCAAGAACTGACTTATTTGCAAAGTTGCCAAATGGTTGTTATCCACCGAGCCATGTATTAAATGTTGGTCCCAAGTGAACAAAAATAACTGGTATATTTTGTTATGTCTCTGAATACAGGGATCTTTCTGGTAGAGAATAATAATAATAATAATAATAATAATAATAATAATAATAATAATAATAATAATAATAATAATAATAATAATAATAATAATAATAATGTAAAGAAGAAAGTTCGGTTTCATTCGGTAAAGGGTAAGAACAGCGAAGTGCCACCAGATGACCTATTTTTCAGAAAATTCGTTACGGTGCCAAAAGAACGAACTTTTCTATTACTTCTTCTTCTCCTTTCGAAAGCAAACGTTCCATTTGACGTCTTGTTCTGCTTTCCCCATGCCCGGGTCACTTGGTAAACGTTTTCGCCCTCAGCTGTTTAGGACTGAGCCGTTGCAAAGGCAATTCCCTACTACTAATAATAGTACTATCGTGGACCAGAAACTGAAGTTGAAAGTCAAAGTTTGTCGACACGAGACAGTTTTTGATTGCGAAAGTTTGGGAACTCTCGACCTTTTGCAATCCACCTTTTTTCTGTTGTTAGAAGTCGGAGAAACAATTAAAGCGATTTAAGTCACAATTAAACTTCACTTATAAGTTAAATGATTATTAAGGCAAGAATTAAGTCACTTTGGTTAACAACAAATGCTTTAAAGAACGATATTCAAACTTATCAAAGATGATCAATATTACAAGCTACGATTAAGGTTTTAAAGGGCCAAGAAACGTACACAGATTGCTTTTGCATTTTCAGAGAGAGAGAGAGAGAGAGAGAGAGAGAGAGAGAGAGAGAGAGAGAGAGAAATGCTTATTGAATTATAAATGATGTTTGTATGTTTATATAAATTATGCAGTAGCCATAGTCTTTGTACAAGCGAAAAGAAATGGCTTTTGATGAAGTACAACAGGAAAAACAGAATTAACCACCTGAGTAAAAACCTACAGGACCATCCATAGAGAAGAGTCAGTATTATTATGGATACTTGCTACATCTCGCTTTCAAATCACTCAAGTAACGAGTCGCATAAATCAGTCACATTCATTTCTTCGTCATTTCTCTTCGTAACCAGGAATTGTAAGTTTTACATTTAGTCCTAACCGGTTGCACACGTGATAGAAGCCAAATGAAAGGTCGCTGCCTGTTGTCTGAATTCCCGATATTAAGGTATAGTGAGGGCATTTTGAAGAGAATGAAGGTATTAGCCCCTGAGTGTGCTTTTAGCCATGCGAAGTACCTGACTTAGCCAATGGCCTTCAGAGTGACTCGCAAATCAACAACATTCCTCGTGTCATGTTCTGCTTTCAGAATGACTGTTACTTCGATTTTCAAACGGTTCCTTTTACACACACACACAGATATATATATATATATATATATATATATATATATATATATATATATATATATATATATATATATAGATATATTTATTTAATAAACCGATTTTAATTTGCGGGTTACTCTGAACGCCATTGGCCAAGTCAGGTTTACTTCGCATAGCTAAAAGCACACTCAGCTCCGTAGGGGGGTAGTGCCGTCAGTACTCCTCATGCCGTGCACTGTAGGCATCACTTAAGGTACCTCGGATCGTTCCCAGCTGCAACCCCTTTCATTCTTTTACTGTACATCCATTCATATTATCTTTCTTCCATCTTGCTATCCTTAGCCCTCTCCTAACAATGATTTCATAGTGTAAACTGCTTTGAAGTTTCACCTTTCAGACCTACCTACTCTCACCTTCCTTTGCAGCACTTAATAACATATAGGTCCCAGTGCTTGGCCTTTGACCTCAATGAACTGAAAAAAGATAAAGATATACACATGACAAAAGCAGATAAATCAGGTGTCCTAGTAACTTTAAACAAAAATTAATACATAGAAAAAATGGAAAGTCTTTTGGGTGATAATAGCACTTATAAGAATTAAATAAGAACCCGATAGAAAGTGTGAATAGTGGTTTTAATAAAAAAGTGAAAAATCTGTTAAAAGGCAACGAAAGCCTTATTAAGAAGGTGTGTGTGACCTCTCATCGCTACCGTGTATGTATGGTACGATAAAAACCCATAAACAAACTTCCCTGCCAGACCAATTATCAGCTCAGTGGGTTCCGCATCTTATAAATTAGCAAAATATTTAGTGGATATCCTTAACCCATTGGTAGGTAACATCTCTAATGCCAATATTAAGAATAATGTGGACTTGATAAATAAACTAAATAGTGTAAATGTTAATAGTGAATCGAAACTTGTGAGCTTTGATGTAGTATCTCTATTCACAAAAGTTCCTATTGATGATTTATTGGAGTTTCTATCGGAATTATTAGAAAACAAACAACTGGATATTCCATTTTCTAAAAGCACCTTAATTGAACTGATAAAATTATGTGTTTTAAGACTGTAAATTGAATTCAATGGAAAATTCTACTCACAAAATTTAGTATGGCAATGGGAAACCCTGCTGTCCCGTGCTAATAATTTATATATGAATTTTTTGAAAAGAAAATCTTAAATAATATAATTCCATGCAATGTACCGGTGGTTTAGATATGTTGACGACATAATTTGTGTATGGCCAGGGAACGAAGATGTAAATAACTTTTTTGCCAGGTTAAATCAATTAGTACCATGAATTAAATTTACTATGGAAATAGAAAAAGATGAATACCTCCCTTTTGGATGTCCTCATACGGAGAAATAGTAGTGGGTTAAGTATAGTGTTTACAGAAAACCTACTAATATTTCTCCTATGTACATTTCTATTCTGGACAAAACAGTAAGGTTAAAAGATCAGTGTTTTGCATCCATGTTTTTTAAGAGCACTAAAGGTATGTAGCCCAGAATATATAGATGAGGAGATAGAACGATTCGGAATATAGGCAAGAAACTGAAATATCAGATAATGTACTAAACAATGCATTAAAAGTAGCAAAAAAGACCATGTATCAAAAAAAAAAAACCTTACAACAACAAAAATTTCCTGTACTACCTTATAATAGAAATATGAAAGATATACCCACATCTCCTGAAGAATTTTGGTGTTAATGTAGTTTTAAAAAAACAATAAAACAAGGATGTGTATATAAAAATCCCCGTGTAAGTCTTGTGACAACTTTTACATTGGTCAAACGGGGAAAGCACTGAAAAAAGAATAGAACACATAAACAATGTGTGAGATATGCACAGGGAAATAGTGGTATATTTGTACATGTTAGTGAGAACAATCATGCTATTAACTGGGAAGGGGCAAAAAAGCTGGTGTGTTCTAATAATGCATTGGAAAGGAATATCATTGAATCTAGTTTTATAAAAGAAAGTTACAACAATAATATGAACATCAGTCAAGGAATGTATAAACTTGATCCTTTAATATCAAAAGAAATTTGTAAACTGTTTAAATTTTAAGGTAGGCTGTAGAGATATATGAAAAAAAGGATTATTATATTTGTAAACACAGTAAAGGGGGCAAGTAGTGGTAATGAGAGTTTTCAACCCCGCCTCCCTGACACCTGTCAGGTGTGGACTTGTACCCTAAGCGGTTAGTATCCCTCGAGAATTTATTGCAAATTTTAGCCTAATGATTTTTGAAAGCCACTCCTACCTTGACACCTGTCTGTGGGAGGATCTGCAGTCTCAAACGGTTGTGTGTATGTTCGTCAGTTACTGTCTTTGTAGTATATATACTCGTGAATTCTAATACTATGTATCAGTCATTTGTCAATGGCTTGAAAATAAAGCCGAAACCGGTGTTAGGACCTACACCCTGTCTCTTATTTTTCACCTGTGGATATGTGTGATATATATATATATATATATATATATATATATATATATATATATATGATATAATATATATGTGTATATATATATAATATATATATATATATATATATATATATATTATATATATATATATATATATATATATTCGAAGGAAGTAGTAGGGAAAGGCATCCTCATCTTTCAACAGTTTATTAATGCCGGACGTTTCGCGACGAATTCCAGGTCGCATTTTCAAGGCTAAAAATATATATAAGTTTATGAACATTAATAATTGATCTAATTTAATCTATACAAAAATGTCATGGCAACAGCTCTCAATACAGTAAAAAGTAAAAAGTAAAAAGTAAAAAGTAAAAAGTCAAAAAGTTAAAAGTTAAAAGTTAAAAGTTAAAAGTTTAAAAGTTAAAAGTTAAAAGTTTTAAAAGTTAAATTAAAAGTTAAAAGTTAAAATTGAACAGCACCTCCAAAGTCAGACATATTAAAAGTACAGGACTTCACTAAAATTTCAGAAACACCTACCTATACAAAAGAAAGAGTAAAACTGATACAATATAGGTAAAAATACAGTGAGGCAGACCAGCTGCCCAAAACTAGGCTATGAACAATTTTACAGAGGACGTTTTGGGTATTTAACGACGGTACAGTCTTTTTAATAATGATAGATTC
>NC_061098.1:34720478-34733584 GCF_015104395.2 Macrobrachium nipponense | reverse complement strand
ACACACATATATATATATATATATATATATATATATATATATATATATATATATATATATATATATATATATATATATATATGTGTGTGTGTGTGTATATATGTGTATATATGTATATATATATATATATATATATATATATATATATATATATATATATATTATATATATATATATATATATATATATATATATTATATTATATTATATATATATATATATATATATATATATATATATATATATATATATGTATATATATATATATATAGTATATATATATAAATCACACATATCCACACGTGAAAATAAGAGACGAAGGCTTAGAAAATTGACGAAGGCTTAGAAATAAAGTCGAAACAAGTCAGGACCAACACCCTATCTCTTATTATTCACCCGAGGATATGTGTGATAAATGAATCACGTGCTAAAGTGATTATGATTTTATATAATTATATATAATATATATATATATATATATATATATATATATATATATAATATATAAACTTTATTACTTACAGAATTTTTCTAAGCATCAATATAATTACTGGATGGTATCAAGCGGAGATATTGATTCAAAAACAGTTAACAGGCTTTGTCCTGATGGTGAAGTGTCCGTGGAATGACCGGCCACGTTGTTTTTTATTATGCTACCCTTATGCCATCACTGGGCTCCTTTGGCTCATAGAAGGCAGCCCATAGTGACGACAGATACCCCAGCTGCATTTATATCTGATTGTGGGAGAGGAATTAAAACTTAGTCCTGTTATTACACTCCTTCTCCTGTGTGGCCCCAACTTCGTGTCCTTAGCCTTTCTCTGCTTGTCGATCCATCCAGGTGTTCATAATCCGAGGAGTCTCTTGTGTTTTCATGTTTCTCTTCTATTGTAGAGTGTAGGATTTATCTTGATAAACTGTCTTCAGATCCATTTCCTGTGATGCCTGCCATTACATTGTTTGCAAATGTTATAAAGACATTCTCTACAATCAGTCTGGACGTTTTGTTTGGTCTCCTGTACAAAAATATTATTTTCCCAATCTATTTCTTTGTACAGGAGCACAAACAAAACGGACAGACCGATTGTAGAGAATGTCTTCATAACATTTGCAAACAATGTAATGTCAGGCATCACAGGAAACGGATTTGAAAACAGCTTATCAAGAAAATTCATACACTCTACAATAGTAAAGAAACGTAAAAACACAAGAACCCACACGGATTATGAACACCTGAATGAATCCACAGATAGAGAAAGGCCAAGGTCACGAAGGCGGGGCCATACAATAGAAGGAGGGTAATAACAGTAATACTTTAATCCTTCCCCCTCCTCAGAACCCCGCCCCCCACAGATATAAATACAGCTGGACTACTTGTCCAGTCATTCCACGGATAAATGACGGGAGGCTTGTAACTTCTTTTAATAAATATGTTTGCTAAATACTATACAGTTTAATGAGATCCTGTTAGTAATATATATATATATATATATATATATATATATATATATATATATATATATATATATATATATATATATATATATTGCACACACACACAGTATATTATATATATATATATATACATATATATATATATATATATAATCATATATATATTGTGTGTGTGTGTGTGTGCATTTGTGTGTTTTTTTTTTGTGTTTGTAGAATCTACTGGTCACTTTTGACCAGATAGATATGTAATCTTAATAGACACAATTCCCTCATATCTTCTTGAACTCAATGTGCTTTTCTGGATACGCTTGTCACTACAAAGCCTCAAGACCCAAGTGCAAGAAATATGGAGAAATTATGATGTCTGATAGCGGGAAACAGAAACTGGCTGTTCACCCATAATTTGCGATTGCGGTAACATTGCCGATCTGACCACGAGAGGGCTTTGTAGTGACAGCAATATCCAAAAAAACCACGTCGAATTTGAGAAGTTAAGAGGCATTGTGGCTATGTACCATTACATATACTAGCTCAAAAGAAGTTTCCCCGCACCAGATTGTGCTAACTGTCCCTTTTATCGAGAAATTACTGTACTGACCTGCCCAGGATAATTCTGAATAGCAATCGATAAATTCTCTCTCTCTCTCTCTCTCTCTCTCTGCAATCCCTGATTCTTACCCTCTTTCTTCTCCCTAACACCTCCTCTGCTCTCCCTCTCTCACTTTCCCTCTCCCTCTCCTCTCTCTCTGTCACACCCTGCCCAACCCCGACCCCCTTTGGTGCCATTGATGCCTTACCCCCACAGCATAATCCATCTTAGGGGTCCCCACTATAACCCTGCAGAGTTTCATGCCCATGGGACCAGCAGTTTGACCGTGATTGAATGACAGACGGACAGACAGACATAACGCCTATATATATATATATATATATATATATATATATATATATATATATATATATATATATATATATATATATATATATATATATATATATATATATATATATATATATATATATATATATATATAATCAGAGGAATTTATTTCTGGTGATAGTAATTCATTTCTCGATATAGTGTGGTTCGGATCCCACAATAAGCTGTAGGTCCCGTTGCTAGGTGATCAATTCTAGCCACGTAAAAATATCTAATCCTTCGGGCCAGCCTAGGAGAGCTGTTCATCAGCTCAGTGGTCTGGTAAAACTAAGATATACTTAACTTTAATATATATATATATATATATATATATATATATATATATATATATATATATATATATATATATATATATATATATATATATATATATATATATATATGGGGATACAATCCACTGATGAAAATCCTTCTGTAGTTTTAAGAAATATATATATATATTTCTTGTACAGCAAATTAAAGCTTTCGACCATCAGCTGTGGTCTTGTTCACTAAAAATATAATATTGTCGCCTAAAGAACAGACATGTAAGACGCAAACAAACTTTTCTTATGATACCATTTGAAACAATATAGATGAGGTAACAAGCTAGCTACAAATTACTTATTTGTATAATCAGGTGGTTGAGCACTCGTCTTTTCCAAAGTTGTTCTTGATCTTCGTGGGGGAATGTTTCTGTTGTCAACTGTTTGTAACTATTATGTTGGTTGGGTGGTTTGCTGGAGAAGTGACCTGTGTGGAGGGAACAAGAGAGGAAGCTTCAGCATCCTAATTGGCACATATATTCCTAAAGTTTGAAATTTTCTCTTTTCTACTTATCTCTTCACAAGTAGCTGTATTATCTGCAATTCCAGTATTTCCTGTGAAGGTCTCGTTTAAGGAAATTAACGGCCCTTCTATTACTCGTCTCAAAGTTCTGTAGTTACATGCAAAAATAACCTTTGTACCTTTGAAAATTTTTTGGTTTTTCTCCCATGTATGTTGCGCAATTGCGTTGTATGAACTTCCCCTTCTGCACATATACAACATATGGTATATATGAACGAGCTTTTTTACTGAAACATCTCCCGGCCACACTTAATGATAATGACTGAATATTTTCCGGTAATGACTAGCGTGCGTTCGTGTGTGTGTCTGTGTGTGTGAGCGTTTTAGAACAGAATGATGAAGTGATTAAAGGAAAGTCAATCATCGTCTTTTTAAAGAAGAAAAAGTGGCGTATCGGAGCCCGCAAAAGTTAGGCAATTAGTAACAACTCTCTTTTGCTTTGGCGGCTTCGGTTTCGCACGGAGAGTTTGGAAGTAAGTCCTACTAGTTGTCTCTATCCTTTTAAAGTCCTCAGTCCCGGGAAGTTCTGGGCTTTACTTACATATTTTATTCTTTATTATTATTATTATTATTATTATTATTATTATTATTATTATTAATTATTATTATTATTATTATTATTATTATTAAATTATTATTATTGTTGTTATTATTATTATTATTATTAATAATATTTATTATTATTATTATTATTATTATTATTCGTTCTAGTAATAGTGTAGAACCAGTCTCTCACCAGAGATTTAGTTTCATAAAAGCAACTTATTGGCAGTGGGATATATAGTCACCCATTATTATTATCATTATTCTGTTGAATAGAATGGCAGAATTCAGCGAATTAATCTTATATATCTTTCTATTTTTCTTATTACTTTCCGCTTTTTCTGGCTCAGCGATACTTTGCAATAGTTGGCCAATATTCATATTGGGGATAATGCTGAAAAGTGGGATTTATTTCAGAACATGCTTTATACCAAGACTGGTATTATCAGTACTGGTATTGTCAGAATACTGGTATATGGGAAGGCGTTCCTCTGGTCCAGATCAAGCAGGGGTCATCGTCGGAGTTGGTATCATTCCATAAGAGAGGTCAATGTCAGTCCGGGGTCGTCTCTGGTATTCAGCTGGTATTATGCTGGTGTACTCTGGCTTATTGCGACATTTCAACCTCCTCGTGTTGTTGTTGTTGTTGTATTAAGCCAACACTTCTTGTTGGCACGGGCCTCCCTTCCCTTGTTCGGCCCGTAGTGAAGAGATGGTGTCTGCATGCCGATATTTATAACGGCTCGAATCCTAGAGCTGCATTCTCATTGTCGAGCCGGTCTGGAGCGAAATCTGGGATCTCTTGTCGATGGTCGCAGGGATTCAGCCGTGCGAGCGCTCGAGTATTGTATCGGGGAATGAATGTCTGTAGTCCTACCTGCGGAAGCCGGAAGGAGTCCTATCATTCCCCCTAGTGCTGATCTTCGCCTATATGGAGGGCTTCCAGGATTCACAAACGCCGGGGATCAGTGGTTTGGTAAATTATTTCGATATTAGGTATAATATCGCTCCTTTTATTCTTACGTTATGGGCAGTCCTGGCGTGATTATAATGTCTCCTTCTTGGGCGTGGCAGGAGATTCTCTTGGAGAATCGCATGGTGGTCATGCCAATGTATTTGCCGAGGCAATCCTCGGACGGGGCACGTGTATCGGTAGACACGCTCGTCTTCTTCAAGCGATCCTGCAGGGGGTGCCGCAGGGTTGTTCCTCATCACCAGGCTGCTTGTCTTCTTCGTTTCATAATATATTATTAAATTAATGGTCTTGTCCTGATTGGTGTGGGTGACGTTTCTCTCGATGATGGTCTTGAGGGCTTGCTCGTCCTCCTTATACCTTCGGTGGAAGTGCCCTTTGTAAAAAAGCCTGATGGGCTCTGGATGTCGGGGCGGGGTTCCTGGAGGTACCAATCTTCAACTTTTCGTTTTTTTGCTATCACAGCATCAACGGCGCGATTAGTGTGTCCGTTGTCGACAAGGACCTGGGCCGTTCGTTCCAGTTCGCTGTGTGTGTCGCACCAGGAAGAGCAGTGCGAGAGGGCCCCCCATGACGAAGGCGCTGATGGTGGAACGCTTATACCTCTCAGGGCACTCGCTCTATCCATTCATACACATACCCAGGTTCGTTGGCTTTGTGTACACGTTCGTGCGGAATCGGGTGTCTTGCTGCTCGACAAAGACGTCGAGGAAGGGGAGGCGGCGGTCCTGGCAGTGTTCTATCTCTTCCTGGTCCCTGGTAGTTCGCGCTGACGAAAGTGTCATCGATGTAACGCACATACATCCTTGGTTTGCTGGAATTTTGGAGGACCCTCTCTTCGACGGTGCCCATTGTAAAATTGGCGAAGAGAACTCCAAGGGGAGAACCCATCGCCAACCCCGTAAATCTGGGTGTACATACAGCGTATTTCTTACCTCAAATTTAGTTTATTTTCTAATACAGCAGGTTACTGAAAGCTGGGATTATAAATCTTTAGATTTAACCTTGATAATGGTATTTCCGGTGGTATTATTGTTATTTATTGTTGTTGTTGTTGTTTGTTGCAAACCCGTCCTCGTCTCTTGCACTCCAGTTTTATATCACCTAAGAAAAAAATTGGGAATATTAATATTATGCTCTTGCAGAAAAAAAAATTCATTTAGTATAATTCGTCTAGAAATTCAAAAAATCAAATCAAATCTGAAGGATTTCAGATTGTGACGATTCATTGCATGAAGGATTTTCTGTTTAGGAATAAGTCGGTAATGTCGTCTCGTCCGAACAAATGTGTGCAAATGATTTTATTGATATTTATAAAGACTTTTTTTTCTCTCTCACACGCACACACACGTTCACACACATACACACGTTTATGTTTATATATATATATATATATATATATATAGATATATATATATATATATATATATATATATATATATATATATATATATATATCATACATACATACATACATACATGCATACAAATACATACATACATACATACATACATACATACACTACATACATATACCTTTACAGCACAAAATACCATCCACGATTTTTCACCAATATTTTCTCAAGGATCAAAATGTGTTAATATGACATGCTGAATGGTACTGACAGGCCGTTATAAAGATATTTTGTACATTTCTCTCTCTCTCTCTCTCTCTCTCTCTTGTATGAAAACATTTGAAAGTTGATATATATTACAATAAATATGTTGATAATACGTAGGTCTAGCTGGCAGATAAAACTTTAATAATCAGGATGAGTTGAAGAGATATTAGTTTCAGAGTTATGAGGGAGACAGACCAGAACTGGTGGAGTGAAATTATTGCAGTTTTGTGTAATGAGAGACATTATTCCTAACAAGCAAAGCAGGTTAGAAAATTCTTACGAAATCCCACATTCGTTAACCTTTCTCGAATAAGAAAGAAATTAAAGCAATTATTTCTCATAAACGCGAAATTTATAAGTGATTACTTTCAGATTCAATAGATATACAAGCAGATATAAAGATATGGAAAAATAAGCAGGTACAGTTATACGAAGGAGATAAGCCAATGGAAATTAGAATGCCTTTCGAGACGGCTGTTCCCACGATCAGTGCAACGTAATTATGATAGCAAAAAGTAGCTTCGAAGGTAATCTCAAATCCAGGTCACTGAATCATAAATCTGGCATCAGTGCATCGGAGATTTTCTGAATAGGTCTTTCAAAATGAGCGCGATTCACATCTTTCGAAATATATTACATGAATAAATGAAGGATTGGGCAGTCAGAATTTCTCTAAAATGATAAAAATGCCGGTCTATTGTAGAAGAAAGATCCAAATATCGATGAAAAACTTTTTGCAGAAAAATGATAAACTATAAATTTTTACTCTTGGACAGTCTCGCATACATTTATCCATACATTCAACATCGCAAACAAACGCAACATAGTCTCATAAACATTCATCTCTTAAACTCATCCAAACATGTTCAGAGATCGTAAATTAAAAGACGAAATAAAAGTACATAGATGAAAGGGCTGAAAAGCCGCTAGACTCAAACTCAGTTTTCAATCGATCTATCAGACTTGTTGACACTGAGATATATAGGGTGAACTGTGATTGGTTGCAATAGGTATATGGGTTCTGTCTTATATAAGGATTATTACTTCAATTGTACATATATATATATATATATATATATATATATATATATATATATATATATATATATATATATATACATATACATATACTATACATATACATATACATATACATATCATATATATATATATATATATATATATATATATATATATATATGTATATATGTATATGTATATATGTATATATGTATATATGTATATTATGTATATATGTATATATGTATATATGTATATGTATATATGTATACTATGTATATATATATATATATATATATATATATATATATATATATATATATATATATGTATATATATATGTATATATATTGT
Source organism: Macrobrachium nipponense (assembly GCF_015104395.2). Classification (NCBI taxonomy): domain Eukaryota; kingdom Metazoa; phylum Arthropoda; class Malacostraca; order Decapoda; family Palaemonidae; genus Macrobrachium; species Macrobrachium nipponense. The sequence continues at coordinate 34,725,849 of NC_061098.1, read as the reverse complement.
ATATATATATATATATATATATATATATATATATATATATATATATATATATATATATATATATATATATATATATATATATATATATATATATATATATATATATATATATATATATATATGTATGTATGTATGTATGATGTATGTATGTATGTATGTATGTATGATGTATGTATGTATGTATGTATGTATGTATGTATATATTATATATATATATATATATATATATATATATATATATATATATATATATATGTATGTATGTATGTAATGTATGTATGTATGTATATTGTTACTTGTATCCCTCTGACACTTGTCTTTTAAGTTTTTCCTTCTTAAAAGCATGTAGAGTTTTTCTTAGGAATATGCAGAGATTCCTTCTATATGCAGTGACCGTTTGAAAGTCAAGTAGAGTAAAAAAACGAAAGACTTTTTGAGTTTCTGGATCTCATCAGCCATAGCGATGTCCATGGTGTGACAATACGAGGCAAATTAGCCACCTGCACCAATATTTTTTTAAAGACCTGTCACTGTCCCTCATGTCCTTGTCGTTCAACGATCCCTGAATCATATTTTCTGAGTCATAGCTGTCGCTGTGATAAATCCCAATAAGCCACCTGCATTTAAGCCAAGTTCAGGAAGTGAGAAACCTTTTGGTGGCTGTCATGGTAATTGCTTTATAGCAAAGTTAAGGGAAAGGAAAACGCATCTCCTTTGAGAAGTTCTGCAGCACGGAGGCTTTCGCACATGTGTTGGAGGTGCCTGTTTCTCATGATCGTTCTAGAATCGGCAGGAGTGTTGTGGAACGCGACACGTGCAGTCACGTCAGCAGAAAATGCAGCGAAATATGATGCAATACTTGGTCGAGATTCTTCTAAGATGTTCCGGTAATCTCGGGAGCCTGTGACGTTCGCTGGTAGGCCACGCCCCCAGGTTGCCGTATAAATACGACTGACGAAGTAGGAGGGAGCAGATCATCAGTAAGGGTCACAGATCAGATTATCAGTGAGAGCCCAGCAGCAGAGATCAGAAATCATCAGAGAGAGATAAGAGAAGAAGGAACAGACGAAGGATCAGAGAGGAAAAGGCGCTCGAGAGTTGGTTGAATTCTGGTCAAGTCGTCCAGTCAGGGAGAACGGCCGGAGGTATTTTCGACGTTGAGCAAGCCTTGAGAGAAGAAACTTACTACTAGAGGTTTCGAGGAGTCCCTGCCCTTCAGGTATCAAAAATAGAACATTATTTTCTGCCATACGGAGTCAAGTAGACATCTACAACTACGGTTCTCCTTTTGTGAAGCCACCGCTTCGAGCATAGATCTCCGACAGCGCAAAGCTTGCCAGCAAGTATTAACATTATGTCACTGTTCCCCCAGTTCATGCAGTGTAAGATTTTAACTTTTTAATGTTAATAGGAGATACCATTCTGCATTTATCTTTGTTAGTGAGCTTGTAAATAAACCTTTGTTTCTGTTAGTGTTTCTTTCTGTATTCGTATCCCCAGTTTCAACTGTTGGTGTTGAATTTTTTTTTTTTTTTTTTTTCATATCGATCCTGAAGCGGACCTCTCTCGGGGTTCGTAACATTGTGGCGACCTTGGTCAGTATATTTCGACACTGTAACAGTTTGAAACCGGGAGAATATAGAAAGAGCAGAATGAGTGAGATGGTGAAAGTGTTTTTATCGAGTCGGGTAAGCTACTAGGTTTAGAGGGGAATGATCTCTGTGAGTATGTTGAAAAGAAAGAAAGAGAAAAGTATGAGAGAGATGAAAGAGCGGCTGAGAGAGAAGTAATGAAAATGCAGCAAGAGAGAGAAGTAATGAAAATACAGCAGAGAGAGAAGCAATGAAAATGCAGCAAGAGAGAGAATAATGAAAATGCAGCAAGAGAGAGAAATGTTGGTAATGCAGCAGGAAGAAAGAGAGAGAATGTATGCATGGGCATGAAAAAAAGAGAGAAAGAACGTATGCATGAGTTGGAAATTGCTTGGTTGAGGCAAAGCACTCTTAACAGTCAGTCAGGCCAGAACGAAAACGAAGCTGATAGGTTAGGTATGAGTGCAGTGTTTGAAATTAGTATCAAAGTTTGATGAGGAAGATGTAATGAAATATTTCATGTGTTTTGAGAAGTTAATGGAAAGAGTACATTCTCCTAAAGAAATGTGGACTTTATATTTACAGTCAGTCTTGAGTGGTAGGGCGCTTACTGTGTATAGTTGCATGTCTAAGGAGGAATGTGATGATTATGATATTGTGAAAGAAACTGTTCTTAGCGCATATAGGTTAGTACCGGAGGCGTGCGTAAGAAATTTAGAAGTTTGAGAAAGGATAGGATATTATGTATGTAGAATACGGTAAGAAGTTAGAAAGGCTGTTTTTTTGATTGGTTAACTTCTGCTAGAGTTAGATTTTGATGGTTTGAAAAACTTAGTGTTGTTAGAAAACTTCAAAGATAATGTATCCCCTGAGATTAAGCTTTATATAGAAGATAGGCGAGAAGTATCTTTTGGCAGGGGCATCTAGGTTAGCTGACGAATATAGTCTAACTCATAATTTGAGTGATAGTAAGAAACAAAATGATCCTTCATCTGGTAGAGTACAAAGTGGTAAAGGTTTCAGTTCTAGTAATAGCAATGCGAGTAAAAGTGACTATTCCTGTTATACATATGGAAAACCTGGTCATACGTCTATAAGGTTTGTAAGAGTAAAGTGGCATCTAATGGCTCAGAATTAACTTGCTTCCGATGTAATGGGAAAGGGCATTTAGCGAGAATTGTGCAGTAGAAAGGAAGGACGTTAGAAACCAGTCTCTAGTTAACCTCTCGTCAAGTAGGGATAACGTGATGAGAGAACTAGGAAAATTTTTGGTGAATTTCTGTCAGAAGGCATAGTTTCCTCTCTTGGAGGAGTATTTTCGAGGGGAGTACTCTTGCTTCGAGACACAGAGCTGCTGGCTCACTGATTAGGAGAGAGAGTGTGCCAAACAGAGCAGAAATCAAACAGGAAGAGAAGTCATGTTAGGTGGATTTCCTAACACTTGTTTTCTTTGTCCTTTGTTGAAGTTGAACCTAGAGCAAAAGTCAGGTAGTGTCAGGAGAAGTGAAACTTGCAGTTGTTGACAGTTTGCCGTTGATGGCATGACATTATTGTCGGTAATGACTTAGCTTTATCCAAGAATGTGAATCTGTTGTGAGGGATACTCCAGTGCCTGAAATGGTAGTAACTAGGTCAGGTTTAGATACAGACGTAGACTACGGTCATAATTTGTTCGTGGATTCGAACGAGAGTGAGTTCGTGGATTGGAACGAGAGTGAGTTCTTGGATTCGAACGAGTGTGATAGAGGTGGCGAGGTTGTTCTTGGCATGAGTGTGGCTGAGAGACCGGACTCTATCGATGTTGAGTGATAGCCAAGGGAAGGTGTAGCTGTTTGAGAGTAACGTAGTAAATGTACCGGTATATAGTACTAGTTTTATGGTGATGAGTTAGGCACTAATAACCTTTTGAATAAGGATGAGCTAGTCATGGTTTTCAGAGAGAGGATGAGGACACTATTTTTGAATGTGAGCTGGATGATGATCTCGATGATGTGTGTAAGGAAACTTTTTATTTAAAGACGAATTTTTTGTGTTGTTATGTTTGTCCTAAGTCAGGTAGTAAAGGGGAATCACCGAAACAAATGGTGGTTCCTAGGAAGCTTGTGAGCTAGATTTGAAGTTAGCACATGATGAGCAAGGACATTTAGGAGTAAATAAAACTTTCATGTGTATTAGTAGGGCGTACTTTTGGCCTAAAAGAGGTATGTTTTAAGCTGTCATGAATGTCAAATTGCCCGGAAACCGAATCAAGTAATTCCCAGAGCTCTGTTGTGTAATATTCCTTTGGTAGGCGAACCTTTTGAGAATGTAGTTATCGATATGGTCGGACCTTTGCCTAGAAGTAAGGGTAGAGAAGATTGTATAAATAATCTAGAGTATTATAAAAACCATTTAAGAGATGTTTGGCAACCAGCGGAGGAGAACGGAACGCGAGAGGAAGTCAAGGGGAAACTAAATGGAAACATGATCTTAGAGCAAAAGAGAGAAGTTTGTGTGTAAGAGATAAAGTTTTAGTACTAGTCCAGAAGAAGCTTCCTCTTTACCTTTATTAAGTCCGAAAGTCCTTTTTCAGTGTTAGAGGAGAGGAGAAATATACATTATGGAATTAATATGAGTAGGAGTAGAGCAAAGCCAATGATTGCAAACTTGCATCAGAATTATAAAGAACGTCCTGTACCGTGGTCGTCGCCCGTGCCCTTGGTAATTGTGTCACAAAGAGAAATTACTTTTGATAGACACAAAGAGGTGTCTTAGTATTTCAAAGTTTTAAGCAGAGTTCAGAAAACGGGAAAAGTAAGAGAGAAGGATAACGTTTATAGCAAGTAGCCTCTAGAGTTTTCAGAATGAGTAGACTGATAACCATTTTCTATTTTGGCACGATGGTTGAGTGAATGGAAAGTATTAAAGCTTAATGCAGAATTTTCCCCTGCTGATTAATTCTTGTTTCTCTTTAGAAATATATAAAATCAGTTGATTTAATTTTTTTTCTTTTTTTGGGGGGGACATGTCATGGTAATTGCTTCATAGCAGAGTTAAGGGAAAAAGAAAACGCATCTTCTTTGAGAAGTTCTGCAGCACGGAGGCTTTCGCTCATGTGTTGGAGGTGCCTGTTCTCATGATGGCTCTAGAATCGGCAGGAGTGTTGTGGAACGCGACACGCGCAGTCACGTCAGCAGAAAATGCAGTGAAATATGATGCTATACTTCGTCGAGATTACTTCTAAGAAGTTCCGGTAATCTCGGGAGCCTGGTACGTTCGCTGGTAGGCCACACCCCCAGGTTGCCATATAAATACGACTGACGAAGTAGGAGGGAGCAGATCATCAGTAAGGGTCACAGATCAGATTATCAGTGAGAGCCCAGTAGCAGAGATCAGAGGTCATCAGAGAGAGATAAGAGAAGAAGGAACAGACGAAGGATCAGAGAGGAAAAGGCGCTCGAGAGTTGGTTGAATTCTGGTCAAGTCGTCCAGTCAGGGAAAAACGGCCCGAGGTATTTTCGACGTTGAGCAAGCCTTGAGAGAAGAAATTTCTACAAGAGGTTTCGAGGAGTCCCTGCCTTCAGGTATCAAGAATAGACATTATTTTCTGCAATACGGAGTCAAGAAGACATCTACAACTACGGTTCTCCTTTTGTGAAGGCCACCACTTCGAGCATAGATCTCCGACAGTGTAAAACTTGCCAGTAAGTATTAACATTACCTCACTGCTCCCCCCAGTTCATGCAGTGTAAGATTTTACCTTTTTTTATGTAAATAGGAGATACCATTCTGCATTTATC
>NC_061098.1:34700478-34715478 GCF_015104395.2 Macrobrachium nipponense | reverse complement strand
ATTATTATTATTCATTATTATTATTATTATTATTATTATAAAATATTGAATCTGGGCCTCTATGCACTATGCCTGCACAGGGTTTAACGCATCCTATCTCCTCAAAAGGATCCTGATGAGGTTTCAGTTCACATTCAAATTTACGGCTTAGGCCGAGATTATACTTCAAGGGAAAATGTAAATAACTCTAAGGATCCAAATTTAAAGGGCATAGTTTACAGAAATATTATCAGTGTCTTGAACAGCACCTGAGGGATGCAGGACTCTCATGGTCCTAATGATTATTAGCCAGGTTCATCGAAGACTAGGTCACGTGGTCAGATTTTGCCGAACACATTGGAATGACTTGTAGCTCCAAGGGGGGAAAACCAGAGCGTATAAAGGAGAATTTCCATCCTCCACAGTCAGGAATGAGTGATGCTGATATCTAGAAGAGGCAAGGTGGTGGTATAAAGTACACTTGCGTTCCACAAAGTAGGTGGATCATTGCAGTGAGAAGCCTTACCTTCTAAGTTTGGCAAATGCATATAAGTTCTTATACTCCAAATTCCCTCCCGCAAAAGCGAGAGATTCGAATTACTCTATTTCTGTTACGGTACTGAACGGAGTCAATGATAACACAGACATCCAACGACAGGAATGAAAAGACAAAGAAAAAGACGCCACTTTGCTCGTGTACTGACGCTTGGCTATAGACGCCTGTCTCCGCTTCTAAGGGCACCGCGTGGGTTCCAAAGAGCCCGTTGGAGTGCAATTAGGGTTTCAAATAACACTCGGCAACGTGGCTGAGAGAGGCCAGGAGGATAAAGGTGGTGTTGGGGGTGGGGTGGGGGGGGGGGGGGGGGGGGGGGGGTTTTGGGGGAGAGGGGTGTTGGATTAAGAGCATGTCGCTTCCTCTGCGGCGATGACTTTCGTCCGCCGTGACTGAGGCAGATCGTTGTTTGTTTTGTGTTTGTTTTTGTTTTTTTATCAATCTTGCCTTTGTCCACATCGGGTGGATAGAAAAATGAGATGCAATCGTGAAAAAGTGAATGAAAAAGTTAACGGCCGGAGATACGAAACCTCTTCTAGTCCTAGGCACCTGTCCGTCAGTAGGTGAAAAAGAGCGATGGCAGAGAGTACTGACGAGTCAATAGATGGCCACGAAGGAAAACGAAAGTAATTGTCGCCGGAGAAAAACGGAGAAAAGCAAAAAACATGAAGTTTGAAATTCCTTTTCCATTTACCTGGAGGACGTAAAAAAATCACGATCGTTGTAGTGATGGAGACGGTTGAAAGAAAAACGAATTATATGAATTTTTAAAAGAAGCAGCACAGAAATTAGTAAAAGCCTTAAGTGGTAGTTAGAGCTGTAGTTTTGAGAGCTTCGCTCGTTTATACGTGAGGCTCCGAAAATGGAGGAGAAAGTTGTTTTAGGTTGTAGGAAAAGTGATAGTTGCCAACCAATAGGTAACAACTAATTAGGGTGGTTTTTGAAAACCGACTGTTTTCTTTCGAGGAGGTTCATCTAGGGAGTTCCATCTCGTATTTTTTGGCGTCGTTTGAGGTCGTTAATCAGTGTGTTGTGTTTCCATCATACTTTGCTTCTCTGACACTTTGACTATATAAGGCTCCGAACTCTTGGATGGTGAAAAAGGAGCTTATCTACTATGTCCTCTCCAACGAGAATGGCCTCCGTCTGAGTAGATCTATTTAATGTCCCTTGGACTGGCGATGCTTTATCTGAGTTCCTGCTATCCACAAGCAAAACAGGAACTAATTTTCGGTGTAAAGGGGTTGGGGGAATCACCTGGGTGGTCGAGATGTCAGGGTTGGAGGACGGAATTAGGGGTCGGAGGAGTGACCTTTTAGGGTGTCGTAAAAAAAAAAAAAAAATAAAGGGGTGACCTTTTAGAGTCGGAGGAGTGACCTTTTAGGGGTTCGTAGGGGTGACCCTTAGGGGTCGTAGGGGTGACCTTTTAGGAGTCGGAGGGAGTGACCTTTTTAGGGGTCGGAGTTGTGACCTTGTAGGGGTAGGAGGGGTGACCTTTTAGGGGTAAGGATTGGTGACCTTTTAAGGGTCGGAGGGGTGAACCTTTTAGGGTCGGAGGGTACCTTTTAGGGGTCTGAGGAGTGACCTTTTAGGTCGGAGGGGTGAACCTTTTAGGGTGGTCGTGGAAGGGGTTTACCTTTTAGGGTCAGAGGGATGACTTTTACGGGTAGAGGATGACTTTTAGGGGTCCGGAGGGGTGACCTTTTAGGGGTCGGAGGGGGTGACCTTTTAGGGGTCATAGGGGATGACCTTTTATTAGGGGTAGGAGGATAACCTTTTAGGGTCGAGGGTGACCTTTTAGGGGTCGGAGGGGTAACCTTTTAGGGGTCGAGGATTGACCTTTAGGGGCCAGAAGGGATGACCTTTTCGGGGTCGCAGGAGTACCTTTTAGGTGCGGAGAAAGTGACTTTTAGGGGTCGGAGGGTTGACCTTTTAGGCGTCAGAGGAGTGCCAAGTCTCTATCACGAGTATTCTCTAAAAAATTATAAGTAACCCATGCCAAAGAGAGTTGTAAATTACCATCGACAAGAAACTTTTCGTCTATTATTCACACAACAAAGCAACTACCCATCTAATCTACCCTCGATCATTGTTTATAAGCACCTTTCCCCTAGTTAACGCCAACCCTCATCATCTCCTCTCTCTCTGGGCGTGAGGTTTACATTGTGTGCAGACCTTACCGTTTTTTATGCAGTCGACATAATTATTGATAATGTTTTTTCCTCTCTCTCTCTTTCTCTCTATGTATGGTATTAGGTATGTATGTATGGATGTGGTAGGTATGTTATTTATGTGTAATATATAATAGTATATATATATAATATATATATATATATATATATGTTGTGTGTGTGTGTGTGTTTTTGTGTGTGTGCGTGTGTTGTGGAGTGTGCCGTGTGTGGTGGCGGCGTGTGTGTTTTGTGGTGAGTGGTAAAGGCTATCTACCAGTTTAGAAAACACATTTTTTTCCTTAAATTTCGTCCGAATATTATTTAGCTTGTGTGAAATAACCAACTCGTTTTGGGTATATTCACCTATATCAGAACAGACATATTCCCCCCTAAATGATTTCCTGTCTTGCAAATACAATTACGATCATTTTGCGGTGAATCAAATGATCTAAAAAGAATTATGTTTTGTGTATCCTTAACATTGGTCTAAATTAAACTAATGTCACAACTGAACGAGAGAAACACAAATTTGGTCGCCTGTAAGGCTCCATCCTGTAAATGCCAATGCGCTGATTATATGAACACTTTTGCAAATTCTATCATTACCTAGCTGGCCCAGACCGGCGTAAAGAAGTCCGCTCATTACGAATAACACCTGGGTTAGGATGGGAATGTTGGTGGGCTTCCCGACGGACGGGATTGTCCAAATTTTTGGGCCGCAGTGTGATTAACAAGGTTCACTCAGAGATTTCATATAGCGATCTCATTTCCTGAATAAAATGAGACTTTGGTATGATGGGATTCTCGTCGTCCATATTTCCCAGTTGGTGCCACAGATTACTTATTTATATTTCCATTGCGGTACCAGTTTACGTAGGATGTTGTTCGTGCCTTATGTCAAGAATGCTTCATACGAGTTTATACTTTGGCTCATACTTCTGATGGTGCATCGAATCAGACAACTACTAAAAATTGGACTTTCAAATCATTTCTCATAAATTTATTTCAGCTGACTTTACAATTACTTCCTCTTTTTAGTTTACGCAGACCCGATGTATTTTTCAAGTTACCCACACTTCGCTGAACGTTTCCTAATTTTTATCATTACCTGGTGTATGAAAATAAGATTATTTATGAATATAATATAGTTATATATATATATAGATATCTATATATATATATATATTATATATCCATATAATATATATATATATATATTATACATATATATATATATATATTCTTTATTGTGTGTGTCCTAGTTATGTATGTATATGACACATTTTTTTCTTAAACCTAATATTGTTTAGGCGTGATAATTGATTGGCTAATCTTTATATCATATGCATTCACTTTTATTTAACATTTCGGTTGACTCCTCAAAGTCTTCTGGCGATGGTACAGATATCAGAACCATATTAACAATAAGAAGTCGTCCGAAGTCTTCTGCGATGGTACGAGATATCAGAACTATGAACAATGAGAATCGTCCAGAAGTCTTCTGCGATTGTACAGATATCAGAACCATATTGAAAACAATGAAGAAGTCGTCCAAAGTCTCTTGAGCACAAATTCTGTTGTATAATACTGGGTCCTTACATCTCAATATCGGATACCTGTTTTACCATCCCCCTCGTTGAGATTAATTCCAATAATCTGCCTAGTCTCTCCTAACTATTATCACGACAGATTGGACCCCTACATATTACATTTATTCCAAGCATAGTGAATAATAAATATCATTTATGTAATAATTTTACTCACAGTTTAGCTAAAGATATATTTTATTTCCCAGTTTAGTTCATTATATTCCAACCTTTAGTGAGATAATGGAATCTATTTAATTCCTAGTTTAATCAATGCTATAATTAACATTATTCACATTTACTGATAATATTGATTATATTTATTTCAGTCCTAGGCAAATTATATACTTGAAAATTTTTCCAAGTTTAATGAATGATATAATATAAATTTTTAGATATTAATGAAAGATGTTAATATATTTTTTACGTATAGTGGAATAATATGATATATTTTTATCCCCAGTTTAGTTTAATTATATATCATAGTTTTTTTCCAGCTATAGTGATTGATAAAAACTATATTTCATTCCCGTATAAGTGAATGCTACAACTACATCTTACTTCCAAATTTAGCAATGATATAATTATAATTCATTTCAAGTTTAATCGAATGATTTTCGAGTTAGCAATTACTAGATATAAATATTTTTTATTCCCAGTTTAGTTGAAGGATATAAATTTATTTATCCCTAGTCTACTGAATGATATGATTAAATCTAACTCCAAGTTTAGTGGTTGGTTTTAATCGTATTTATTAGAAAGAATAACTGATTATGGCTAATGTCTAGAATACGAAAGGTGATACTACCTATATATTTGTCTTGGCCTTAGTGATTTTTTGTTTTTATTTATTTATTTGTGATAAACAAAGGATCGGATTTTGCTGTTGTCCTTCAGTTTTGGTTTCTGTGATTTGCATTTTGTAAAAATGATATATTGTTTTTTTTATTGTTTTTGCATTAGGTATTAAGACGAAATGGCAAGATTCTGAGTGTTGGCTTTATATGTTAGAAGTAAAATCTGGAATTTATTGCAGTAAATTTTAAATTTTATTGTAGGTATGCATATGTATATGGCAAATAGATATATATAGTATATATATATATATATATAATATAATATTATTATATATATATATATATATAGTATATATAGATATATATAATATATATATATATATATATATATAGATAGTAATATATTATATATATATATTATATATATATATTATATTATATACATATATATATAATATATTATATATATCTATATATATATATATGCATACATGAAAAGTTATATAAATAAAGGAGAGATTGGATCGATACACATATAAAAAAAACAGTACCTAACAAATCCAACGTGTCTTTTATCAGAATTTAATCCCATGCCATAAATTACATGCAAAATAATCATGCACATCTTATTCAAATTTGACGCAATTTTTCTTTTATTCTTCTAAAAAAGAAAAGCAGCCCACAAAAAACAAACCACCCAAATCTCGAGGGGTTTCTCGTAATTCACGAGAGAGAGAGAGAGAGAGAGAGAGAGAGAGAGAGAGAGAGAGAGAAGAGAGAGAGGAATATGTTCCACCAGGAAAAAACCCATCCTTTTTTATTTCCAGCGTTCCCTACGCCCCAAACTTTAAAGGAAAAATGGATCCCATGCTTGTGAGCTGGAGGAGAGTGGGTAGGCTCCACTTTGGAGGGGTGCCGATCCGTAAAAATATTTGCCAAAAATACACTAATCAATACAGGCTAATGAATTTATCAGGGCATTATTAGCACTATAATAACGCTATTCTCTGGATTTTTATCAGTCCTTCAAGGAAAATATATTGATTTTAAAAGAAACAAAATGTGAAATTCAGGGCCCTATGTACTGAGGTCCCATTTGATTGATCGGTGAGAAACTACAGTCTTGATAGAAATTCGGTCTGACAGAATGTTGGGTATAATCCCTTGAACATGCCACTAAATCAATTAATCAAAATTATAACTTTAAATAAGCACACAAAAAAAAAAAAAAAAAAAAAAAAAAGAGAGCAACAACTGAAGCGAAAGCGCAGCCGATAAATATGGAATCGCAAATAAAAAAATATTATAGTATCCCTCTAAATTGGTCGATTTCTTTTTCTAAACGTTTTCTTACAAGTAGTTTTCATCTCAGAAAACCATTTTAGGGGTATCTAAAACAAATTTTTCAGTTCTTGTCCTCAGACAAAATGCTTTTTCGCTTTTCTTTCTCTGGTTTGTTTTTTTCCCCCGGGAAGGGGGGGGGGGGTTTCTTTTCTTTGATTGTCCTACATAATATAATTTTTAGATCTTTAGGCCTATCAAGTGACATAATACTACATCCTCTCAAGGTTTTGGTCCCTAATCGGGTTTGAATTTTTTCTGATATTTCTTTCCTAGCTATAGCCTTATTTTTTGGCGTGGCTTTTCGCTTAACTTACCTGAAGTTGTTGCTCTTTTTGTTTGTTATTACGGTGCTTACTTACTTTCTATTTTGACAATACTTTATGGCATGTTCTAGGGGGATATACAAACTTCGGTCAGACCGAAATTTCTCTTCAAGACTAGTTGTCTCACGCGATCATCAAATAACCTTCAGTAAAAAGGGGGGCCCTGAATTTAACATTTTTTTTCATAAATCATTTATTTTCCCTTTGGATGATAAAACTCACAGAGATATGCGTTATTATAGTGCAATATGCCTGATAATTCATTAGCCTGTCTTGATTAGTGGATTTTTGGCAATATTTTTTACCGATCTCTTCGATCGGCCCCCTCCAAAGTGGAGCCTACCTTAACACATTCAGAGTAGAGAGAGAGAGAGAGAGAGAGAGAGAGGAAGAGAGAGAGAGAGAGAGAGAGAGAGAGGTATATTGCAGCTGAAATCAATATATGATAAATAACATCGTTTACTAACAATGTTATCGAAAAGATTAATTTGACATACCACGAACTCTCGCGTTCTTTGTCGCGCCTTTGCAATTGCAGCACTTCATTTCGAGTGTTCTTCTTGGCAGTGTTTCTTTACACTCCATTTAAAGGCAGAAGTGATGCTTGTTTAACAAAGGCAACACAGGTCTTGTCAACATCTCGTCGACATCCCGTAAACAAACTAGGCTGAAGCTCAACCAAGGCCGGTGAGATCACTCAAGCATTTGACTCATAGTCGTATAACATTTTGGGAGGGGCCCATTATCCCTCCTCGTGTAAGGCCAAAATTACAAGTTATGTAAGGATAACGCATATGGGTGATGATGACGTCACGTCTGCAGATTGATTTGATTGGCGGTAGGGTAGGCGTACTTACGCGTCAGTGAGATTAGTTTTTCTGGCTTGTGATCTAATTAGAAAAATCACCGACATTAGTTTTTGCTCATCTAGTTAGCCTAAAAGTACATTTGTTGCTAGATCTTTAGCATAAAAAGTACAGAAAAAGCAATAGCTTTTATTTAAATTATATTCTTTATTTTTTTCATTACATCATATCACATCGGTACTCGATTATAATATAGGCCTATTCTTACTCGTAAAAAGCGATTCACTTCCAAAAAATATTTAGAATATTCGTGTATATGTCCTGGTTTTTATATTGGTAATATGTCTTGAATTTTTATTATATATATATTAGATATATATTATATATCTATATATATATATATATATATATATATAATATTATATACTATTATATAGATATAGGAAATTTTATGATATCACCGTGATTCATGTGGTAACCTCAAGGTACTTGTCCTTTAATATCCAATTCGCTCAAACTCGGATTTTATATATTTTCCTATCTATTTTCACCGGGGAGAATTTTTAGTTGATGATAGTTTCTCCTCCGTCGTGGATTCGAACCAGCGCAACAGAGAGAAATCAGGACTTCGGTGAGTTTACCGACTCGGCTTCATGGGCCGTCGATTACTCATTAACTAAAAATTCCCCTTCGGGTAATATATAGAAAATATATTAATTCCGAAGTTCGCTTAATGCATGTATATGAATCACGGTGATGTGGATAACTCACAAGCCACACACATATTAAATATATATACATATATATATATATATATCTATATTATAATATATTATATATATATTATATATATATATATATCTTATATATATATATATATATGTGTGTGTGTGTGTGTGTGTGTGTGTGTGTGTGTGTTGTGGAAATGTATGTATATATGTTGCATACACATTATACATAACGGGAGAGAGATTTCCATTATAAATGAAGAGTACAAACAGAAGAGCTGGTAAACGGTACCGTGCTGCTGAATGTAGGGCGGGGATATGTGTGTGTTTTTTGTGTGTATGTGTGTGTGGTTCTATCTGAAACGATTTACCGTAGACTAGCTCTGGAGGCGACGGCTAATTCCAAGGACGTCATTTACCTTCTGGTGATCAAGACATGGAGGATCCCAGAAGGGACTTAATGATTAGGCTATTCCGGGTGGATCGCGGATATCAATATCGCGCTGAGCCTCGAGAAAACTGGACAGGGAAATGTGAAGAAGCTCCACATTTACTTCCAGGTCTGATTCAGAGATGGGGTGGAATGATGTTACTTAACCTCTCCAGGGAGATATTTAAATGGCTGACGCCTGCTTCAAGAAGGCTGGGATATTTTTTCCCAGAAGGCGGGAATGATGATAGAGAAGAGGATCGGGTTAAGAGAGAGAGAGGAGAGAGAGAAGAGAGAGAGAGAGCTGGTCCTATGGGAATGGTTGGCATTATTTGCCTAAAGAGATGAAAGATGTGAGTTTGAATATAGGAGAAAAGGAAATATCCCGCACAATGGAGAGAGAAGAGAAGAGAGAGAGAGAGAGAGAGGAGGAGAGAGAGATCTAAAGCAAGAGTTTGTTTGTATTCGCAAAAAATCAGATATGGGACTTGATCTCTGGACATTCGTATACATGAGTACTATAAATGTTTTGATTTGCTTGTATTTTCATTTCTTAGCTATTCATACCTAATTAATGTCTTAAACTAGTACATCAGTTTATGTTGTAAACAAATAGAACTTCAGTGGACCTAAGCAAAAAAGGGGTATGGAGCTATTGTGCAATTTTCATTGGGGGCCTGGAGTTCATCAGTTAGGTTAAGAACCTCTGCCTCTAGGCTCTAGAATCGAATCATCTGTAACAAAACTGGTTTTCCCCTAGAACGCATCCATTTACCTGGGAATGGGGCATGAATATTACCCGACGGTACCATTGAAGGTTATTAATGGACTTTCACAATACCTTTCCAACACCGACAGAGACCTTTATCTTTGGGGGAAATTTTAACATTATTCCAGCATCGTGACTGAGATGATTCGGATCTCAGTATCATCCCGAGAGATTGCTGTCTTTCTCAGCACGGGAGGGTTCAGGCAAGGTTGCAAAATATGCAAAAGAAAATTAACGAGAGAGAGAGAGAGAGAAAGATAATCCACGTCTTAGTTACTTCCGATGGTTTCTACGAATAATCGAATTATTCCTTGAGGTCATAACCATCGAATCAAGTTGGATAAGAGATGAGACTTCCTCTTTTATTATTTGTTTTTGTACACTTCTGGACAATTTTTGGAATCACAAATTATGCTCGAATGGTTCTTTGTCTTCAAAGAGATGTAGGAGGTAGATACAGATTGTAAAAGAGTAGAGGTTTATAGAACTAAACAGGCTGAGGTGGTAGATGTGTCACACGACTCTGTCATGCTGGTGTAAATGTGTAAGCAACGCACACGCACGCAGATATATCGACATATATATATATATATACTATATAGATATATATATAAGATAATTATATATATATATATTAATATATATATATATACATTATGTGTTGTGTGTGTGTGTGTGTGTGGGCGTGTGTGTGTATGCGTGTGTGTAATACCATTAGAAAAAGCCTACAGTTATTCTTTAATATATTCTCAGGGCATCATCTCCGAATCTGATAAAATAATTCCTTCTTGCAACCTTCCCCTGTTTAATATTCAAAACTAAGAGCGTAAGATCTCAATGGGCCATTAGCTTCAAAATGTATTCAGTATTATAAGCTAAACCAATCAAAAACTGAAGAGGAACCAAAATTTGATCACCATTGCACATTTAAACACCTGACGCCGTCAGAATCGTTATAAAGTACACTTGACATTCAAGTTCACACGGGAACGAAATTTATCGTTCAAGTGAAATATTTCTTTTTTTTCAGATGTTTATTTTCCCACAAAGTAATTTTTTCGTTGCAATGAAATGAAAATCTAGTTGTTAGCACGAGTAATTTTAGTGTCACTTTGCAAATCTCAGGAAAAAAAAATATGGAATGATATTTCCGTCCGGAATTTTTTGAATTGCTTTTTGCACTTTTCGCTTAGCATGTGAATTGAACCGGAATGACATTCGCTTTCGAAATGCAATTGAATTTTTGCATTAAAAGTGTGAGTTCAAATCAGAGTTAGATTTCACAGCTACACGTTTTATACGTATTTTTACATCTTGGTATTTCAAGACTACCGTTTGAGTATGAATTACAAGTCACCAATGTAACTTATATGCTATGGAAAATTACGTTTTAAAAAACGTTACTTCATTTGATCAAGTATTAGTTATAACTGGTGAATGTATGTAATATCTATTATATATATTATATATGTATATATATATATATATATAATATATAAATATATATTATTATATTATATATATATATATAATATATATATATATATATATTTACAGAATCAGCACAGAACACGTGTTTAAAAAACAGCATGAAGTTTCTTTCTTACACGGGATCAAACCCCAGTTTCATAAAGGAAGCCGGAAACTACCATTGATTCCACACGTCACAAATAAGTTAGAAAACATATGTCCTTAGATCTTCTTCTTCTTCCTAGCTAAATCCCATTTTTATATGTGGTCCGTATTGCGAATGATTCGTCGCCATCGATTTCTGTCTGTGCCTCGTTCTCATTTATATACCTTTCAATTCCATATCTTCCCCTACACACTCCACGCCATCTCTTTCCTGGTCTTCCTCTTCTTCCTTCTAACCCCGCACTTCGATTTCCATCTGTCTTCCAACATGACTTTCCTCCCTTCGAACAGGTGTCCATACGCACCGAAGCTTCCTTCCTGTATTTTCTTCGATATTTCAGCTACCTTTGTCGATGCTCTTATATAATCATTTCTAATCCTATCTTCCCTTGTTTAGTTACTCCCGACATCCTCTCAACATTCTCATTTCTGCTACATCCATCTTCTTCTTCCTCTGTTTTTTCCTCATACTTGCTGTTTTGTTCCATATAACAGTGCTGGTCTGACCACCGTCCTATGGAACTTTCTTTTCAATTTCAGAGGACCTTCTTGTGACAGAGCACCCCTGAGGCAGACCTCCAGTTATTCCATCCTGCCTGAATTCGGTTCTGACGCTCTTGGTCCATGCGTCCACTATCCACTATCCTCTAATACGGACCCTAAGTACTTGAACTTCTGTACTTTCTTTATTTTCTTCTCCACCCAATCTTAGCTACTTCCACGTCCTCAGTAATACTAGATACAATATATTCGGTTTTTTTCTGCTTATTCTCATTCTCTCTCCTCAAGTGCTGCTCTCCACCTCTCCCCCTCCCTCCAACTCCCCTCCTTCCCTCTGAACACAACGACAATGGCATCCCGCGTAATAATATGCACCATGGCACTGCTTCCCTAACAGCCCTGGTCATTACTCCATCACGATGTTGAAGAATGAATAGGCTAATTCTGACCCCTGGTGTAATCCTAACTCCTATCTCAAATCCATCCAGCTCTCCAACACTACCCTTAGCCTAGTATACACATTCCTGTACATCTCCTGAATAATTCTGACTCTTTTCACCTTCCCGGCACCATCTTTCTCCCTCACACATCTCCATAGTCTTGCACTTGGCAACTCTGTCATAGGCTTTTCAAGTTCTATTAATACCAGATGCCAGGTTTCGTTGTTGTGTCTCTGAATTTCTCCATTAGCTTCTATGCAAAAATATTCCATCCGTTTGGGTCCGCTTCCTTCATAAATCCTAATGTTCCTGTCGTATTCAACTTCCTCTCTCGCCTGCTATCTATTATTCTTTACCAAAATCTTCACGTGTGAGACATTATTTTATACCTCTATATTACTGCATTCCTGACACACCTTTACACTTTAAATATCGGAATCACATGCTTTTCCCCGCCATTCCTTCTGTTATCTTTTCCTGTTCGAATATTTTTACCATCATATATACAAATGTCTACCCCTTCACCTCCTAAGGTTTTCAAACTTCGACTGGGATTAAGTCAGGGCCTGTTGCCTTCCCATTCCTCATTCTTTTTTAAGGCGCCTTCACTTCTCCCTAGATATCCCCATTACCATTTTCCATGTTTACTTGTCCTATCCTCTCTTACAAAGTCTTTCATTTGTTCATTTAGAAACCTATGTACTTAGATACGTGAGGTTTTTCTCGGCATTTTCGCCAAACTTAGCAGGCGAATTTTCCCACTTCCCTATCCACAGTGACCCCGTGGTCCGATTTCATTCGAATTACCCTTCATCTTCAAGAGCACTTACTTTCAGCAGAAGTCTGGAGCGTCTTGAGGTACTTAAGTTTTCCGACTTCTTTGACCCCTTTTTGTGTGATCATTGGTACCGTGGAGGACCCTGGTTTTTCCTTTTGAGACTTAGGTTTGATCCGCATAGAATGAAAAATATATATATATACATACACACACAACCACACACGCAACAAACGCACACACACCCACACACATATATATATATATATATATATATATATATATATTATATATATAGTGTATATATGTGTGTGTGTAGTGTGTGTGTGTGTGGTGTGTATATATATATTCTATATATATATATGATATATATCTATATATATATATATATAATATATATATATATAGATATATAATATATAATAACATATATATTATATATATGTGTGGTGTGTGTGTGGTATATAATATATATATATATATATATATATATATATATATATATATATAGATATAGATATATATATATATAAGGTAGCATTATATATGCTTTCATCTATTTTCGAAATGAACATCGAAATCTCTTTAAATCGCCAGTTTCAGCACCAATTCATAAAATGACGTTTTATTGTAAAATAATTATTACAATTATGCTATAAGAGAACAAAATGACAATCAGCAACCCAATTTAAACTCCTTAAATAATTCCGTTTGTAAGAAACAAAAGGGAAAAATAATAAACGAAACGTGCCCGTGGAACAATTATTGTCCAGGCATCTCCGCGGAACAATTGGTGTCAGGATTACGGGAATCAGATTCTGAAATCCCGGAAGGAGGATTCATCAAATACGGGATTCGAGTTGTTTGCGAACTTGATGACGTCACTCAGCGGTTGGGGGATTCTGGAATAATTTTCTATTTAAATCTCTATTCTATGCTATCCGGCTGGGTGAACGGAGGTCGTTGTATAATGCTGCTGTGTGTCCAATACACACACATATATATATATATATATAGATTATATATATATATATATATATATATATATATTATAATATATATATATATTAATATATATATATATATATCAGGGGTGTCATTTCAGAGTTGTATATATTTTATGATTGCATATTTTAAAAAGCAAACGATGTTGCAGCTTGGGGCTTGGGGGGTGAGGGGGAACAAATTGAGTCTTGATGTGGTGTGGCAGTTGAGTGCTGGGGGAAGGGGGGTGGCCAGTTGACACCCCCCGCCACCATCACACCAAATGTCGCTCTGATTATATAAGTGAGATTGAAAGGGGTTCTATCAACACAGTAGAGATCTTGTTGGTGTGAGGTGAAGGATAATTCTTTATTCCTTTTCCAGTACTTATTTTTGCCGCGACTTTTCACGACTTAAAAGTCCCCATTTGAAGCTAAAAAAAAATAAACAAAAGTTAAACATACGAACTCGGAATAATGAAAATTACAAGTTAAATAGTTCGACAAATGATATATAAGAGAGTACAAAAATTGGTAGGAGTTCTTATATTAGGTACTGAAGCCACAGATGAGTGACAGACAATTCGGTCTTGGGTTTCAGCTTCGACTTGAACTCAAGAGAGATCCAGAGGTGTTTGAGGAAGACTGGCTGTTTAAAACTGCGGACGAGTTGTTTACTGAAGAGTGATTCTATCATAGTTACTAGCGTTCGTTAGGGGATTGCCTATAATTTTAAAATCTTTGTAATTCATGTTCATATTTACATTTCTTTTGTATGTTCACTTATACATAAAAACCAGGATTATTTAATTTTACACCTGTTTCTATTCCTGTCTTTTTTAAAAATAATGAAACTGTGTTTATATGTCAAATTATAATTTATCTAAGAGAGGAGAGTTTTCTTCTGCTTTCTCTACGATTGGACTCTTGTCTACCTGCTTTGAACCTTTCATATAACCAATTCTTTTGGATCTATGGAATCATTATTTGCTAGCTTCTTAATATCTCCACCTCGATCTAGATATACCTAAAATCCAATCCCCACTATAAGGTATAACTCCGAAAACTTTTAAACTTTTTAAAACTTTAATTTAAAACTGCTCGTTGGACTCCATTCTTTTCTAAGAACGACTTGATTTCCTAAGGAACTTGGGCAACGATAAGACCTAACAATAACAAA
>NC_061098.1:34690478-34697978 GCF_015104395.2 Macrobrachium nipponense | reverse complement strand
GGGCAGAGCCTTAACAAAATAATATTTACAGAAGCAGACGTTAAAAACAAAATAAGAAAAACTAAAGTTAAAATATTCTGACCCGGGTGGGATTCATCCAAGAGAGATTAAAGAGTTAAAGGAGGTGATATTCCTCACCTATATAAACTCTACAGGAAAAAACGGCATAACAACGAAACGCACTTAAAGGATGGAAACTAGGTAATGTGCCCCCAGTTTACAAAAAGGTCCATGATAAGAGCCAGGAAATTATAGACCAGCCTGTCTAACGTCGGCCCCTTGTAAGATTTGGATCCATAATTGCAGATCAAATTGTGGATCATATTGATAGGATCAACTTGTTTTTACAGTCAAACGCGGCCTTTTAGACAAACAGATCCTTCCTATCAACGTCTTGGAGTTTTTCCATAACATGCTTGGTATTTTACGACAGTATAAGCAATGCATATACTTTTATTTTAAGTTTTCCAAAATGCTTTTGACAAGTTCCACACGAAATAAATGACAAAAGTTAGAGCTATAGGAATTGTGATAGCAACGCAGGCTGGATCCAAGACTGGCTAGGTATTAGAAAGAAGTCGTAATAACAGTGAAGAATCAGAATGTGCAGATGTGACAAGCAAATTTCTCAGGGTGCTGCCCTTGACCCTGCCTTGTTTTTTATTTTATATGTATTACATTTATGAAAGATTAGTAGCAGGGTAAGCCAAATTTTGCAGATGATACAAACTATTGTAAATGCAGCAGACCCAGAGACAGTAGGAATGTGTTAATAAATTAAATGGTACAACTCTTTCATGTCAACTGCATGCTGCTTGGGAATACAAATAGGTGAGAACAAGAAGAGGGACCTCGAGGTATTATCTATTAGAACTAAGGACACAAATCCACAAAAACAGTGCATAAAAGCTGAAAGAAGGAACTAGAACTAGTAAGATTCATAAAGAGGCAGTTACAATACAAAGATGGGAAAACGGTGCTGCAGCTCTACAACATCAATAGTTATGACCTCATCTGAATATATGCCGTAACAGTTTTTGGTCTCCAACACTACGAAAGGGCATAAATAAATTAGAAGGAGTACAAGCAAAACCCACAAAGTTAATTCCATCCATCTGGCAAATAGGTTACCAAAGACGACTCGAGAGTCTGAACACATATGGCTTAGAAACACGACGATTGCGAGGAAAACTAATAAAAAAATTCAAAATACTGAACGGCATAACAAAGGTAGACAGTGACCTATTAACATTAAACTAAAACCAGACAAGATATAATGGATGGAAACTCGAACTGAAGAGATACAACACATCCCTTTATGGGAACTTCTTCACATACAAAATATGTGACACATGGAATAAACTGCCACCAGAAGTTGTAAACAGCAGAGTAGCCAAATTTGCAGACGACACCAAACTAGGTGTAAATGCAGCAGATCCAGAGCCAGTAGAAAGTTTAAGAAATTATCTAAAGAAAATAGGAGTGGTCAAAAAGATGGCAAAGGGCTTTTAACTTGGATAAGTGTAAAGTGTTACAAATACGGAAAAACAATTCTCATGCCAACTACACGCTACTTAGAATGACATAAATAGTGTAGAACAAGAAGAGGACCTCGGAGGTATTATTTATTACTAAGGACTTAAAATCTACAAAACAGTGAATAAAAGTTAAATTCAAATACAAAAACAGGGAAACGGCGCTGCAGCTCTACACATCAATAGTTAGACCTCATCTTGAGTATGCAGTACAGTTTTGGTCACCAACACTAAGAAAAGACATAAATAGATTAGAAAGGGTACAAGCAAGAGCCACAATGTTAATTCCATCCGTCAGGCAAATAGGTTACCAAAGACGACTAGAGAGCCTGAACATGTAGGGCTTAGAAACACGACGATTACCAGGACAACTAATATAAACATTAGAAATACTCAAAGGCATAACAAAAGTAAACAGTAACCTATTTACGTTAAACGAAAACCAGACAAGTTATAATGGATGGAAACTAGCACTGATGAGATAAAGCACAACTCATTGTGGGAACTTCTTTACATACAAGATATGTGACACGTGGAATAAACTGCCACCAGAAGTTGTAAACAGCAACAGTGTGGAAGATTTTAAAAGAAATCTAGACAAAATCATTAGGACACTGTGAATGAACAGTAAAACCTGCTCAAGAGATAAGTGAGCACACGATGTCTCCTCGGATGGACTAATAAGTCTTTGAGACACCTATTCCTTCTAACTCCTTGTAACTCTCCCCTATCATATAAGAGTAAATTCACTCTTTTCTGTTTTTAGAATCTCTCTCTCTCTCTCTCTCTCTCCCTGAGCCAATTGTATAGAATTTCATACATGTGCAGATAACCGTAATAGCACTAAGCCTCCGATTGCTGACTGTATGAATCTCTCTCTCTCTCTCTCTCTCTCTCTCTCTCTCTCTCTCTCTCTCTCTCTCTCTCTGATATGGTATAAGCTAAGTAAATTCGCCTTCACATTCATCTCGTGTGTCTTAATCGCCAACAAATACGGGAAAGGATCTGATGGCAAATTTGCCCGCCTCCAAAAATCCTTGATGTAGACGTGAGCGTTTGTGGTAGATCACTCGCGTTTGAAACGAGATATAGCGAGGGACAAAACAGACGAACAGAAGAAGTGGCGAGAGCAGATGACAGCCTTTGTTGACACAGATCTAAAACATCCCACAGATTTCAAGTGGAATTTCTCATCTTCGTTTTCCGCGTCGTCGCTCTGCCGCGCATTTTATTCATCTGCCTGAAACCGTATTTGACCTTGAGATAGCGCTTTTGAGATAAACGACAAACTAAATTTTTTCTCTTATAATAAGGATCGTATTTTAGTGATCTAATACTCCCAGAAACTTGTCAGTTCCAATAACGCGTAAAGTAAATGTTACAGTTTAGATTAAATGCCACCACCCAGAAATAGAACTTAGTCAACAAGATTCTTTGTTCTTTACAAAGCTGTGATGGCGTACTGATTCAGAATCAACAATCTGGTCTCCTAGAGACAACTGGCCCTCTGTGCCAGATGTAAAGTAACAATTGTTTTTGTTGTAATATGATTTAGTAATCATCTGACACCAGAATTACATGAGAAACGTAAACACGTTAACAGAGGGTGGGTTGGGTTCCTTCTTGGAAAATTGGGTTGACAGTACTCCATTATTTTACTTCGTGGATTTTGTCTTTTATGTATATATTCGTCACGTGCCATATTTTTGTGATCCAGTTATGTATATAATATATATATAGATATATATATATATATATATATATATATATATATACATATGTACTATATATATATATATATATATATATATATATATATATATATATACATATACTATACATATTTATACTCCATTGTTGTCATCAATATTTCGTTACTGAAACGAGAATTTTGATAATTCACTTAACCTGTCTCTCTTACTCGTTTTCTTTTTAATTCTCCAGTTGCCTAGACGAATTTATTCTCTCGTTTTGCTCGACTCCAACTTTATTTTTCATTCGAATCCCTTATCTCAAAATATCTCCAACACGCTTCACTCCAATGAATATGTCTCGGATGACAATGACGAACCCCAACACGCTCGAGTGGCGTCTCTTGAGAGACTTAATTGGAGATTATTTCCAAGGATACTTAGGCAGGACACTCCTGTAGCCATAGAAGTCGGTCGGCACCGCAGATATTATGATTTAAAGGTCGCGCGGGTCAGTGACGTCAGTCAAACCGTATCAAAGCTTGATCCATATACTAATTCAGTCAACAATGGTCACGGACTGTGCCCACAGTATCCAAGATCCACCTACTATGTATTCAGGGATGTCATTTTTCTTTTCATTATTCAGTCGTTTTTTCGTAGGGAAATGCCTAACAACTATTAAGTTTTTGGATGTTCGAAAACAGAAGGATCAAACGCCAAGTACTTCAGTTTTCCAAAGACGATAGCTTTCGAGAGAACTGGAAACAGGATGTCGTCGAACTGATAAAATGAATCATGAAAATGCTTTGATTTGTTCTGCTATGAGAAGAGCACTGGGAGATTATATAAACTACACACAGTGCAAGTGGTAATGCTAAGGGGACTAATAGGTCAATGGAAACAATCCCATATACTACTTTGAATTTGATGAATCATATATGTTTTATAAATATCTGATTTCATTAAGGAAGTGGTAATGTGCAGGTTAGCCAGTGGTGGCAATAGTCCATGATTTAGAGGGTCCTGCAATCTTTGGTTTGTGGAAAAACTTTGGGATTGACCATTCATGCAAGGAAACATCTTTGTAGACTCCTTTTCGGAATGACATAAAAAGTGTAGAACAAGAAGAGGACCTCGGAGGTATTTGCAGACAAACAATTATTTCTTTATACAGATGCTCATCGTCTTTACTCATATTAGTCAGGAATAACCTTCTGATTCAGGATTCATGTTGTCAAATGGGGATGGAAGTTCAATCATCCGTTAATAGAAATAGTGATGGAATCTAAAATAATTCGAGTTCACTTAAACGTTTTAAAGGTCATAACGGCAGCATGTTAATATGTTTTGCACAGTTGCTGTTAAGAAGTTGCGGTAATGCTCTTCATCTTTTAGGTAAAAAATGGCCTTCAGAGGAATAATGAATGGAAAGCAACATCTCACTTCATATCTTTACTGATGAATGGTGTGATATTATGAATTATTAATCTATGAACGGCGACAAAAGCTGCTCACTGTGCTCTTGCCGTCAATTTAGAGTATCACCCAAGTGTTGTGAAGACAATGATTAATTCATATAGACAATGAGAGTGATTAAAGATTTCAGTAGTCGTCTCAATGGATTGCCAGAAAAGAGACATCTCGATCAATTTCAAAAAGGGTTAATTCTGTCATGGTACTCTCTGATATTCCTGTTTGAAATGCTTAAGACACCTTATGAAATCGATATCCTAACAAGAAGGCTGTCAGGATAGTCTGGAGCATTTATTTGCTTGCATTAGGTAGAAGAGCGGACAAATATTTGCTAGGGAAAGAAGTAGCTCTGATGAGTGAAAACTGTAATAGTACTAAATGCAATGAAAATCAAGACTGCCTGTCTGATACATTAGTCCATAAGAATTCGTCTACCTTACCATTTGATGCCATATGTGTATTGTAAATAAATTGAGAACTTGTCTATGAAACTGTAAATTATCTTATTTATACTTCTAGATAAGATATCTTATTTATATTTCTAGATAAGAAATGAACTCCTAATTTTTTTTTGTTTCATGTTTCCCTAACAATTTTACATAGATGAAAAGTGAATTGTGAATCATAAAAACACTACCACAATTTCCATGAGAGAGAGAGAGAGAGAGAGAGAGAGAGAGAGAGAGAGAATCAACAACAAGAATACATTATTTGATTAGAAATGGATAATGAGTGGAGATAAAAGGTAAGTACACAAGGGTTCCGTTGAGGGGACGGCGGTGCCGTAGATGACGTGATGCGCAGAAGCTGCCTAAATATTACCGCTATGCAGCCGCCCTTCCAGTGTGTAGATCTTACCATTAACCATCCATTGCTACACGACTATAACAGTGTTTCTCGTGGCTGCTCTGAACGGGAATTTGTCAATACTCCTCGTATACTTAGAATCAGAATGACTTATATGGTATACACCCTCAGAGAGGATACAATATGTCAACTTACCTTTCCGTGGTTCTCTGGTAGCGATGGCCCTAATCTTAAGCACTCTCTCTCTCTCTCTCTCTCTCTCTCTCTCTCTCTCTCTCTCTCTCTCTCTCTCTCTCTCAACCAACTTATCTCTTTCTCTTAACCAACTAACCGACCTCTATGCAACTCATATATCACAATTACTTCAGGTCGTTAAAGCAGATTCACAAATTACAAAAATAGTCTTTATTAGTAAGAAACAAAATGACTAAATAAATCAAATTCTCAAAGAACAAAATGATTAACTGAATAAGTCAACATCTGAAACTTTCAGTGTCTAAACACAACCCAATGAAAACTCCAAACAATGCACCATTATAAAAGGGTATTATAATTCAAACAGGAAACCCAAATAACCCTGGGGATCGGACCAAACCCATCCACCTCTTTCTCTGCAATAACTAAACATCAGTCATAAGATAAGTTATCAAAGTCATAAGCCTCTCCCATAACACTATTACCAGTACCAGTTCCAGATAAGTTCCCAAGGAATCTACCAGGACCGTCTAAGAGAGAAAAGGAAAAAATAAGAAATCCCACATCAATAAATTGTAAATAAACCAAAAAGAAATAAATCAAAAAGTCATACGTAAGAGTATCTCTGAAACAAATGTTTAAGTTACAAAAAGACAAAGTTATTCTTGGGCATAAATATATGCTTACCCATTTGAGCTGTAATCACACACTAAAAAAATCAAGACATGGCTACTCATGTACGAACTTTCTCACAAGACATTCCCCTTGATATGACGTCACTAGCATGTAACAAGTTCATTGCCTTGGAAAAGATTCATCACGTCATATACAGCGAATAGCCCGCCCATGAAATGTACCCAAAACTAGATTCAGAAGCATACCTACTTCGACTCACACACGAACTTAGGCGCGACCTGACCTTGCCCTTGATCTCGGCTGAGACAGCAATCTTCAACAACGCGCCACCCAAAACTGAAGACCCCGCTTTATCGCGGTGGGAGTCAAGACGATGGCAATTACAAAAGTGTTCATGATGACTTTAGCATTGTATCTCATTACAAAGACATTTCTCTTCCACCCGACACACTCCTGAATTGACATTTTGTCATCTCATCTCTCCACAGTGCAGCAGCATCAAAATATGCATATGCCAAGTTAATGAATTATATTCATAATGGTGTTCATATTATATTAACAATGCTCATGATATTATTATTTATCTATACTGAAACTCGGCACTGACGACATCCTCCAATTTGTAAGTAAAACATACATAAATTCTACCAGCCCAAAACTGCTTTTCCGCTCGCTGTTGGTAGTAGGCTTCACCCTTTAAATTGACATTTAAAGGCTTTCTAAAATTAGTTTTTGTTTTTCTATAATTAAGCTGGCCTTCAGCTTGCTGGCAAAAGGCCAAATTAAGCTTAAACCAAAAGAAGAATTGACACAAATCAAGAAAGTTCTGAATTATATAAGTGGAATTATTAGGCACTGCTTGTCGACCTAAATCTGGATGTAGACCTATTCATGAGAAGACTTTTTTCTTGTATTTAGGAAGTATTTGGTTGTGAACAGGCTTTACAAATTATATATTTTTTAGGATAATTACAAACTTCATTGTTGTTTGCTGAAATACAGACATGAACCTCCCTATGCTATCTGCCGTAGGCTTACTAAAGGTTAAAATATCTTAGGTCTTTGGTAATTTCCCAAGGTCATGACCTCTCAAGAAACTCTTTCTCAGCCTTCCATAGTCACCCATTTAATGGCAAATGTCCATAAACACGAACTCTTCA
>NC_061098.1:34667978-34682978 GCF_015104395.2 Macrobrachium nipponense | reverse complement strand
CCAGCGTCCGTAGAATCTCGAGAGTGACGCCACAGTCCTTTCTTCAGTCAGTAAACTTTCTCTGATTCCATTTTCGTAACAATTTATGAATAATTGGCGCTCTTTTTTTTCTTTTTCTTTCTTTTTTTATTATGAACTACGAAAATACTTTTGTCCGATAAAGGATGAACCATCTTCCAGTTAGTCATAGATGTATGGAAATACTGCTCATGTCAATTGATGTAAAAAAAGTGTGATTTCTTAGAAAGAGAGAGAGAGAGAGAGAGAGAGAGAGAGAGAGAGAGAGAGAGAGAGAGTAGAGTGGGCCGGGTGGGGGATGGGGGGGACGTGGCTCGGTGGGAGTTATTCAGGTGTCACCTCTTCGGGTATCTCTTAGAACGAAACATTTTACTTATTTCTGCTTTTATGTTTAGACTTTGAAATTGCATTTGCCTTACGAGATGAGGAATCTCTCTCTCTCTCTCTCTCTCTCTCTCTCTCTCTCTCTCTCTCTCTCTGCATTAAAGCTCAGATAGAAATATTGAAACTAAGACACAAACAAAGATGACTCAAGAAAACTTGAAATTAAAGCACACATGTGCGAAATGCAAGGTTAAAAAAGCGGTTGTAAACAAATAGAGGCATGCGCATCAAATAGCTAAACTGAGGTAGGGAAGTAGAAGAAATACCATAGGAACTGAAGGACAAACTCGTAAGAAAGAGAAAAGAAGACAGGATGGAAAAGGAAATTGGAGACCTAAGAAGAGAAGTGACAAACCGTAAAAGAAACAGGAATTGAACAACGACATAGAAGAAAAAGGAGAGAGTATAGTGGAGATTAGAAAACAATTGCTCAAGACCAGAACCAGAAATGAAACAGAAACAAGAACTAGACAAGCTACAAAAAAGAAGCTTACAAGGATGAAATGATGAATTCTAGAGAACCAGAAAACACAATTTGCCCCAAAACGAATAAACGCATCAAATAGATTTGCGGTTGTCTCAGATACAGAAGAGGAAACAACCTCAACTGGAGACTCGTTAGTGGCCAAAAATAGAGAAAAGTTAATTCTTAACCAGGTGCAGGAGAAAAGAAGATAGC
The DNA here is from genome assembly GCF_015104395.2 of Macrobrachium nipponense. Lineage (NCBI taxonomy): Eukaryota > Metazoa > Arthropoda > Malacostraca > Decapoda > Palaemonidae > Macrobrachium > Macrobrachium nipponense. Next base: position 34,681,897 of record NC_061098.1, on the reverse strand, counting down.
CGAGCAGTGGAGAAAGTTAAAGTGAAAAGTAGAAGTGCAATCATAGTGTGGGGAAGAGGAAACGACTTATTTCTAAAAGATGGAAGAACTGGCCAGACATAATTCTTGTAGCAAACCTGATGAATGTTATAGAGAACATCCGTGAGAAAACTGATAACAGCATTTTTAAAGGACTTCTGCCTAGAACCAATGCAAGACATAATCCCTCAACAAGGTAATTGGAATCAATGACAGACTGGAGCAAATATGCCAAGAAAAGGTTATTAAACTTTTGGGACAAACTTGTAAGGAATGAAAAACTACATTAAAGAGATGGAACGCAATTGAATTTGGAAGAAGCAAAATTACTAGGAAACCCTCTGAACAAAAACCTCTTGAAACACCTCTCTCTCTCTCTCTCTCTCCCTCCCTCTTATATATATATATATATATATATATATATATATATATATATATATATATATATATATATATATATATATATATATATATATATATATATATATATATGAAAGGTTTGGTTTTGCCACGAAGGAAAAAAATGAAAAGCGAGATAGCAAAGTACTGTCGGTCCTGTTCGGACCCTTTACTGAGGCAAACTGATTTTACAGAAAACAACATAGTCAAAAGAAGGCTTAATATACAAACTGACACTACAAAATTAGCCATAAGGGTGATTTTCACTCTACAGAAAGAGACCCCTGAGGCTAGCTACACCTTGAAGGATACACACAGTAAATAAGTGATTCTTCCAGAAAACAGTACATTTTGAAAAAACACGAGCATATACAATTTAATATCATGAAATTAACACAAATTTTCCCCCTAAAATTTATTATTAATGAAAAGACGAAAGAAAATATAAATATATATATATATCGAGCAAGAGAAAGAGGGAGAGAGAATATCGAACCAGAGAGAGAGAGAGAGAGAGAGAGAGAGAGAGAGAGAGAGAGAGAGAGGGAGATAGAAATAATAACTATATACATGTGGGACTAATTTATTAGTTGTTCATTTATTTATTATTAAAGATATGCTAATTAAGAATAGTCCAGTAACAAATAACAACATCATTACAAAATTCCTTGTAAGGATTGCCCATCGTTTTACGATAGTCAGTCTAGTAAAAATTTTATGTGTTCGGATTAAGCAGCATATGTATTCAGTTAGAACAGCCCAGACTTCAAATGCACTGTTTATCCATCTGAGTGAAAAATCTCATTGTATTAATTGGGGTGATACCTCGGTAATTGCTAGATCTAATGATTATGTTTCAAGAAATTTACTGGAATCGGCAATTATACAAATCACTAATAAAAACAACCTAAATCTTAGTCTGGGAATGTACCATTTAGACCCTATATTTGTAAGATATTTATGAAGGACCTCAAAATAAATGAACAACTAATAAATTAGTCCCATATGTATATAGTTATATTTCTCCCTCTCTCTCTCTCTCTCTCTCACTCTCTCTCTCTCTCATCTCTCTCTCTCTCTCTCTCTGGTTGCGATATTCTCTCTCCCTCTTTCTCTTGCTTGATATATATATATTTATATATTTTCCTCCGTCTTTACATTAATAGTAATTTTTGTTGAGAAATTTTTGTAAAAATTCATGATATTAAATTGTATATGCTCCCGTGTTTTTTTCAAAATGTACTGTTTTTTTTTGGAAGAATCACTTGTTTACTGCGGGTATCCTTCAAGGTGTGGCTATCCTCTGGCGACTCCTCCTTTCTGTAGAGTGAAAATCGCCCTTATGGCTAATCTGGTAGTGTCAATTTATAAATTAAGCCTTATTTTGACTTGTTGTTCTTTGTAAAATCAGTTTGCCTCAGTAAAGGGTCCGAATAGGACCGAAAGTACTCGGCTATCTCGCTTTTTCATTTTTTCCTTCGTGGCAAAAAACCTTTATTTATACATAGCAGCACGTTTATATACTTCGTGATCAAGTTATATATATATATATATATATATATATATATATATATATATATATATATATATATATATATATATATACATACTATATATATATTATATATATATATATATATATATATATATATATATATATATATATGTGTGTGTGTGTGTGGTGTGTGTGTGTGTGTATATATAAACAAATCCAGTTCAGATAGATATGCAAATAAATAAATGGGCCTAGTTGGAAAGCTGTATCGTCTCTCTCTCTCTCTCTCTCTCTCTCTCTCTCTCTCAACAACCACCAAGGGGCCACGTACTTAAAACTTCGCAGAAATAAACACACAAAACCTCCTATCGAGACCAATATTTCTCGCCGCTTGCGAGCTGTATGCAAAGCGCTCGCAAGAAAGAGAGAGAGAGAGAGAGAGAGAGAGAGAGAGAGAGAGAGAGAACCCGGCAATTTTTTTTTTTATGTGGCCTCTTCTTTATGCGACGCGTTTTCCGAGGCGTGTGTGCATCTGGTTGAGGAATGCGCGAGGCCCGAGAATTTGTAGTTTAGAAAAGGAATGTGATGAGAATTGTCTCGGTAAACGTGAATAATTTCGGTATATGTCACTGTGGTTCTTTTTTTATGTATTTACGTAGCGCACCAAGGCCGACTGCTTGTGGCGGCTCAAAGCGTTGAAGGCCTTAACTTATAATCTTATTATGAAGATAAAGATGAAAATTGTTGACTGAAAAAAAAGAGAGTAGATATCGCACCGAAGTTTCCTCTGAGCAATCGAGTTTTGTGTACAACCAGTAGTGCTTCAGTTGTTCCCAAGATGCGGTAAAGATAGGATGTATTGCATATCCCCGGAAAGCGCTGCCGGACGCAAGATTCATGGCTAAATTTACCTTTAAATAAAATAAAAACTACTGGGGATAAACGATTGCAATTTGGTGTGTTTGATGATTGGAGGGTGGATGATCAAGGTACGAATTTACAGCCCTCTAGCCTCAGTTGTTTTTAAGATCTGAGGGCGGATGTACAGAGTTGGCACAATAGTTTCCTTTTACAAAAGACTAATAAAGCATTTGAGTCTAAGTCACTTCATTGGTTCCGTATTTACGCAGAGGGCTCTCAGTGCTGAGGTCCTTCGAATATAGATATAAACATAAAACAAAAATCGACAACTGAGGATTCTTATTGATTCTGAAGTACCCGGAAAATATCCTTCCATATTTCCCTTTCTAGGACTTGGAATCCTAAAGCACTTCGGACTTTTAATTCTGAAGTGTTCATGGTAAAGTCTTTCCTCGGTCCCAAGTCCACAGAATATGTTCCAGAAATCTATCTCTTCGATCTACTTTCCTCTGAACACTGATTTTCAAGCAAGGAGCGGTGAAATATTTCCTTGTTTTGTTTCTGGGTACGCTATCTCTCTCTCTCTCTCTCTCTCTCTCTCTCTCTCTCTCTCTCTCCTCTCTCTCTCATCTCTCTCTCAACAGTATTTTTCTCGCCTCTCTTACTGGAGAATTGATGCTCTCTCTCTCTCTCTCTCTCTCTTCTCTCTCTCTCTCTCTCTTTTCATGAACGACGAATCTCATATGATTTCCTCTACCAGAATCCATGTCATTCCTTCTGTTGCTATTGAACTCTATTTTTAATTATCAGTGGGGGGATATGGACATTTTAAGGTCTTAATAAAAATATTGTCGTTCTAGGGCTAAATTCCGTCTACTGATTACTTTTTTTTTTTTTTTTTTTTTTTTTTTTCTTTTTTTTTTTTTTTTTTTTTTTTTTTTGTAGGTAAACAAAATATGGTTTCTTACTTAGCTTTATGGAATGCTATTAAATATATTTTTTTATAACACTATTGTTTCTGTTAATAAAAAAATTCCGTATATAAAATTCCTGATCATTTAGTGAAAGAACTCGTCAGTGTATTATAGTCAAACCACAGAATACAAACACCCTCAGTGATATAACATCGTTGAATAATTTAGAGTTCCGAGACTAAGAAAATTAGTCCAGCTTATTACAGCTACAGTGGAATAGAGCACTAAAGAGATATATTCTCAAGTAGGTAACCGGAAGTAAATCGTTTCTTATTATTATTAATAAATAAAATATACTATTCTAATTCTTACAATTTGCAATATAGTATATTCATTAAAATATGTTTTTAAATTACAAATTCGTGAAAACTTTTTGAACAGACGTTTTAAATCCTATTTTAATTACACCGAGAACATTTGCTATTCTACTTTTTATGCGTTTAATTAATTGCGGGTCAGTACTTATAAAGCCTAAGTATCTTCCCATCCATATCCCAGCTATAGAATCTAGATTGAACTGAAATATGAGGAGCTTCTCCGAATACATCAATATTTCCCAAATCTTTCTTTTCCTGTCTCATCGTCATTTCAGGGAGAACTCAAATCTACTGGCAATAATCCCCTGGTCTTTAATCCAAGACAATTTTCCTGAAGGACAATGGCAACAATTTTAAAACCAAATCATAATTATGGACGCGTCCAATTTTTTACTTCTTCAGGCTAACGATAATAGCCGGATAATTACCAGTAACGAAGGCAATTACAAGGATATACAGGCATAGGCTCCTTAATTAAACAAAAAACCGCCGGCTGCTTCAGCCAACGTTGGGCGAATTAGTTGGCCTCATTTGCATTTAATTTGGATTTTTCGTCTCAAGGATTCGTCCTGGGAACTTAGAAAGGAAGTTGGCCTGATTTTGCCTAAGGACCCAGTTTATTTATCTGTCAAAGTAAACACCAGGTTTACAAACTTGTCCTTGTCGTGAAAAAAAAATTGAAATATAATCAATGTTATTTATGTGCTCCTAAAATCTAGAATGGCTCAGCTGCGATTGAAAATAAAATTGACTTTATTGAGTGCAGTTCCGGGAATTAAAAAAGAAAATACTGAAAGTGACGTCATGTATTCGTTTGGTCTATAAAACTGAATTCGGTTTACATACTACAGCTATTCATATGGTTATATGATTGGGAATAGCAGCTGACTATACTAAACTAAATCTTAGCGAAAGGGGAACCGTATTTAAAGTATGGTTTACCTCTGTCTATTTCGATGGGAAAATGATTCGACGTTATTTTGGGGAGAACAATTTTATAATTTACATGCAAATTCTATTTCAACAAATTTTAAGTGGCCTGCGAGTGCCAGGCCTTAGAGGCCTCTACACCATCTGAGTTGAATTTCCATTTGGATACAAATTAAAAATAAAAATTTTTAAGTCAACATCCATAAAAAGATACAAAATATAATATTTTTTATGGAGTTAACTATCCTAGTTGACATTATTTTGAAGATAGGAATGATGAATTAAAAAAAAAAAAAAAACAAAAAAAAAAAAAAAAAAAAAAAAAATCAACTAGAAGTTGACTTGACATTTCTAAACTATTAGCTGATTTCATGGGGGCACATTAATCAGTAAAAGGACAATTGCTTCCAAAGATCTCAGATCCGCGTAGAACGGAAGCGATGCCATCAGATGAGATCATGAGGCGATCCTTAACCAGTTTGTCTCCGTAGGGGGGTAGCGCCGTTAGTGGACCTCATGCGGTGCACTGTAGGTATTACTTAAGGTTCTTTGCAGTGTGCCTTTGGCCCCTAGCTGCAACCACTTTCATTCTTATTACTGTACCTCCTTTCATATTCTCTTTCTTCATCTTACTTTTCACCCTCTCCTAACACTTGGTTCATAGTGCAGCTGCTTTGAAGTTTTCCTCCTATTACACATTTCAAACCTTTTACTGTCAATTTCCTTCATGTTCATAGGTTCCGGTTGCTTGGCCTTTGGCCTAAAATCTATATTCAACTCATATTCAACTCAAACTTAACCAGTTTGTCTTTGTTCTCTTTCTGCGAATGGACACTAGATTTATTTCCTTGAATATCCATCTTTCCCGATCGTTTGGATGAATACAATTCGAATAATTGGGGGCGAAAAGTAGTTCTACTAATTCGTGACCAAATTTGATAGAGTGTAGCACGCGAAGGGAAAAAGGCTTTATTCTGCAACAGGAAGGAAGTACAATCCTGTTCCGGTATGAACAGGTCTGTCTGTAGAGATACAACACAAATAAATAAGATCTCGATGAAATCCCACATCAAATTACCCGAATCAGAGCATAGCTTCACCCAGGATTCATCAGATACAAACAAGGGTTGTCTATATGTTTTTTTCTGTGCTCAAAGCGATAAGATGCATAGCATGAAAGATACCATCACGGGAAACATAAAGAAACCCCATTTATGACAAGGAAGGATGGCTAGCGACGAGACATTCGAATATGGACGCGAGCGAAATGGGAGGGATTCAAGTCCGGGGAGCGTTTTTCCCGAGATGTAACCGAGTATCGGACCTTTCCCTGAAAAAACGCGACACGCCATGTCTTAAAAACTATCCACAGAAACTTTTGAAAATAATCTCATTAAGTTTTCCAACACCCAAAATCACATAGATGGCAATTAATCACATAACCCCTAACCTAACCTACGGAATGGCAAAAAAACCGGGACTGGTGCATTACTAGAATACCTCTCAGGAATTTGCGTCCAGAAGAACAAAAGAAGATCGTCCATAACGAATGAGGGACGACACGAACGATTGCCCTTACGTAAACGTTTGTTTCAAAATGTACACGCAAGCCGCTGGCGCATTAAGATATGATGCTATTGTGATAAAGGTTCTGAAGATAGGTACTGTGTTTACGATCACACGCACATACACAGGGGTACTGTTTACATACACACAAGTACAAGGGATAGGAGGATGTCAGGCAGTCCGCAGAGCGGGGTACATTTTATACACACACACAAGTAGACGTAGAAGGGGGGGGGGGGGTGTGGTTAAGGGGTGGGTCTCAAGGTCAAGCATTATACCATAATATGTGAGCACTCTAATTCCTAACACACTGAAACGATCCATTAAAAGCAGACACTATTCCTAAATCACCTCATAACCAAGCGATTTATTTATTTTTATTTTCCTTTTTTTCTGGGAATGACGTGAATTCTTTGATAACGATAATGATAATTGGGCCTTTTTCTAATAACCCCCTGAATTCGATAGGGACATTTGCCAAAAATCCGGAGGGATTGAAAAGAAAATGAGGTACGATATCTCGAGCTAAAAAAATAATGAAAGCAAAAGCGACGCCTCCAATATTATCTTCTCGGGATTTTTTTTTTCTAATAAAATTCCAATTATCTAAATTCTCACTCATCGTGAGATGTAGAATTATAAGCAAGGCGAACAAAGTCATATGTAGTTCATATAAGCTTAAATTTGGTCTTATGTATTTATTTTTTTCTGAATATTGGTCAGCATTCCTACGAGGAATGCAATAGACAAAATATATTTTGGTAAATGTAGAAAGCTAGTTTTTGAAACAGAAAGTATATATTATCTCTTTAATATCGATTATATTATCGATTACATAATTATATACATACATATATCCATTACTATATAATTTATGTTTCTTACTAATCTTAAAGGGTTAATTATATAATGCATAGATAGTAATTATTTTTTTTTTTACTTTACTTTCAGCAACTACGGAAATGGGCTTGTATATTACATTCCTAGTATTACGATAAGAATTATATGTAATACAAATGACCTCGTTCGCCTGGCTTTTTTGCGATATAAAAAAAATCTATTCTTCTATTTGATTTAATGGTAAACAGCAAAGCTTTAAATCAAAGAATGAATAGAACAAAACACCTTTCAATTTCAACGTACAAAGCTTTCAAATCTCGTTCCTAATCCATCAATTGATTATTGCCCAGCCTTTCGACATCGACCCGCGTCCGTAGAATCTCGAGAGTGACGCCACAGTCCATTCTTCGATCAGTAAACTTTCTCTGATTCCATTTTCCTAAATTTATGAATAATTTGCACTTTTCTTTTATGAACTACGAAAATAGTTTTGTCCGATAAAGGGATGAACCATCTCCAGTTTTGTCATAGATGTGTGGAAATATGCTCATGTCAATTGATGCAAAAAAGTGTGATTTCTTAGAGAGAGAGAGAGAGAGAGAGAGAGAGAGAGAGAGAGAGAGAGAGAGAGTAGAGAGGGCCGGTGGGGGATGGGGGGGGAGGGGGAAGTGGCTCGGTGGGAGTTATTCTCGGGTAGCTCTAGAACAAAATATTTTACTTATTTCTGCTATTATGTTTAGGCTTTGAAATGGCATTTGTCTTGCGAGATAAGGAATCTCTCTCTCTCTCTCTCTCTCTCTCTCTCTCTCTCTCTCTCTCTCTCTCTTCTCATTAACCCTACCTGATTTAATTATTGAGAACTTCAAAGTACAGAATTCCTAATTCAGTGATGTTTTTTTATAACCTTCCTACGTAAACTAATAGTCAATTTAGCTTCCTTTATGGAGTGTCTCTCATTTACTCTAATAATATTATTATATTTAGTAATATTTTTTCTTATACTTAGTAATATCACTTTTAATAATAGGTCATTTGATTGTAAATTCTATAGCAAATTTAGCAGGAACAGCAGTAAAAATGAGATTTTATTCAGTATGCATGCAGTAATAAAACATAAATAATACGTAACTCTGGGAATATCAAAACAAAATGATAAAGATTTGTGGGTGTGAAAAATAAAAGAAAGGACATAAAAAAAAATTGGTAGAAACTGAATCGCTTTCGAATACAAGTCTAACAAAGGAAACATTGAAAGTAGTAATAGACAAAAATCATCCTTTATAGCACCTACAAGCTTGCATATGGCCCTAATCCCTTGTGTGAATGGGTGGACACGGTTGGACCAAATTTGGTGTATATCGTCGTACGAAGCATAGAGCAGGGACGGGACAATAAAAAGAGCTAAAGTTTCGGTGCCGTCCAGTGTAGTAGAGAATTAAACGCTCCCAGTGACATCTAGTGGACTCCATCACACTATGAAATAGAATTCGTCAGGAACTGCAAGATATAGCTTGCAATTTGATCAAATTTGCATGAGAATGTCCTGAATCTTTGGGAATTTCGTAACTGTCATGATGCAGAAATATCGTATCGTCGATTAAAATGGATAAGTTCGTATGTCAATATTAAAATAGATCGTCTTACCAATTGCAAACTGTAAGTTGTAATTTTATAATCTTGGAACTTAAAGGTGCTGGATTTTATTAGGAATTTCGTTCCTGTAATATCCTGACGAGAATAAAACAATAATGAAGGCATATTTTACATTAGAGTAAAAAGAAAAGTTTTCCATTTAAAAGTATTATTTACATCAGCTCAAATGAAATAAGACTGCTGAGTTTCAGAGCTTCCCAGAAATCAATATTGAGGTCAAAGTGTGACCTGGGTAATCCTCGGGTCTAAGAGACATCCTTAACGAGGCTTTGGTGCCCGGGTAGAGAGAATGACATTTTGACCCACTATTACAGATTGCAGAATAATGCCATAAAGTCAATAATGGTTCCTTTTTATGTCTCCTGTTAATCAAGAATTCATTTATACAGAAATTAACCATACAACTACGGAATGACATAAACAACAATTTTGAACAATATTGACCTTTGTTTAGCTTGGGCACATGAATAATATGGTTTAAATTTTGATTTTCATTCCTCATGATGGATAGTGGTTTTATTTTTTGCTCGCAATGCGAAGAAAGGAATCTCATTTGTCTCTGAATCAACAACAAGGTGATACTATACAGATCTATATATATATATATATATATATATATATATATATATGATATACATAAAGGAATGTGATGGTCACTCGCAAGTAACGAAAAAAAACATTTACAGGTCTATTTTGTTTACGAGAAAGCTGAGGGTAATAATGTAGTGCCAGTTTACCGAAAGAGAGAGAGAGAGAGAGAGAGAGAGAGAGAGAGAGAAGAAGGGGGCGCGTTGTGGGGGGCGGGGTATGGGGAGAGAATAGTATGTCATATTACATAATTGTCAATTTCCAAATAGAGAGAGATAGAGAGAGAATCGTTTGTTCTCATCTTAGGTAATTGTCTTTTGAAATTTTGAAAGAGAGAGAGAGAGAGAGAGAGAGAGAGAGAGAGAGAGAGAGAGAGAGAGAGAGAGAACACGCATACCCAGGGACTTGACTTTATGAATGACAATATTTGCTAGTATACGCATACATATTAACTTTAATATGACGCATTATACGACAAGTGAATGCGTACTACAGGGGCAGCCGGAACCTTATTAATATTGTACTGACTTACTTCAAGAAACGGTTTTGAAGTATAACAAATTGGACTTAATTCCTCTCTCTCTCTCTCTCTCTCTCTCTCTCTCTCTCTCTCCTCTCTCTTCCAATTCGCTCTACCTCAGAATTAATATATTTTTCATATATGTTAACATACTGAAAATATATCAATTCCGAGGTAGAGCGTATTAGATATTAAAGAACATGTGTAGCTAGATGCATATATATATATATATATATATAATATATATATATATATATATATATATATATATATATAATATATATATATATATATATATATGTATGTATAAATGTTACAGTTTTGAATTATTTGTTTGTTTGTTTGTTAACTGATGGTTAATTAGCGGATGTGATAAACAATGGCATTCTTTGAAACGTAGATATCATCATTTTGACTCCGTGGAAACAGAGTTCTTAATAGGACAGATTCAGCTTTAGCTCCGAAAATGTTGACGCAGTCACTCGGACGGCGCCAGGTGGAAGTCGCTGCCTAAGCAGAACACACTACGTCCTATGTCCGTGCATGAGTGGAAGCAAGAATCTGGTTTTGTGTAGAGTTTATGGGCGTAATAATGAGATGTTATGATATCATGTATCTCTTCCAGTGTAATGAACTTGTGATGAATCAATGACATCATATTATGGGGAGTGTCTTGTAAGTAAGTTCGTACATGAGTACGTACGAGACGTTTCCCTGCATAATGTGGAGAGTAAGATAAACTGGGCTCTTGGAAGCAGCCCCTATGTCTTGATTGTTTTAGTGTGGGTGTTCACAGCGTACTTTAAGCCCAAGCGTGCTTTGTCTCTTTTATATTTTAAACCTTTATTTCAGAGATGTCCTTTTTCATATGACTTTTTGATTTATGCCATTTGGGTTTGCTTACAATTTATTTATGTGGGATTAATTTCTTTTTGTATATCCCCAGATGTTTCTGGTGGTGGGAACTTATCTGGCCATGGGAACTTAACAGATGGTTCCGTGGATATGGTGTTGGGAGACTATGACATTTCTAGTTACCTATTTTATGATTAAACTAATGTTAGTTATTGTAGAGAAAGAGCTGGACGGGTTTGGTTCGATCCCCAGGGTTATTTGGATGAATTATTTGGATTTTGAATTTTGACATATTCAGTTAAACATTTTATTTCTTTGACAATTTGATTGATTTATTTAATCCTTTTATTCCTAAATAAATGTATTTTTGTAGTTCACGAGTCTGATTTAGTTACCTTAGGTAATTATGTGAGAACGGTTGGATTGGTTGAGAGAGAGAGAGAGACAGAGAGAGAGCGAGAAAGAGAGAGTCCCCTCAGTGCCTTGCTGCTATAAGGTCATTGCTACCAACATATAATTATATTTTTATTTGGGGCTCTGTACCGAGGTTGGAACCTCGGTAACAGATGTATGTATGTATGTATGTATGTATGTATGTATGTATATATATGTATATGTGTGTGTATGGTCAAACAACGAACCTTGTTTTTCGTTGAATACTTGAAGCTCAGGACTGACAAAAACAATCCCTTTGTACCAACAGAAGCAGGAAAAGACAGACGTAGAGAATCTTAAGCAAAATAATAGCGACTCATTCCCAACACAAAGCGATGTTACAACAAGAGAAGGAAAGGATGAGATTGTCACAAAGGCCATTATTTAATAGACTTGGTCCTCGGGTGTTAAACCTGATTGTGAGAGAATTATCTTTTGGGTTTACTTAACCTTTGCCTCCAGTTGGCCTGCAGCTGTGGCAAACGGCAATTAAAGATATTGCTGTATGCTGGTACTGAATATAGGCTGTTATTCTGGAGCCATTCTCTCATCTCTCTATCTCTCTCTCTCTCTCCTAACGATAAACATAAGAGATTGTACTCATCTTAAATGTATGTAATTATCTTTCGAAAACTTTTACTTAAAGATAAGTTTTTTCCAAAATATTTTTCAGATTTATTGTTGAAAGGAATCAGTGCTTATCTTCACATGTATGTGTTTGTGCGTGTATGTGTGTGTGTGTTTGTATGTTTAGTTCATATTGCATTTGGAAGAATACACGTCCCATCTGTTGTTGAAGGTTTACGTTAAGAATTCATCTGAATAATTCATGAGTGTGTCTATCATTTGATTATTATTTTCATTGTGCCCCATTTTCTTTAACACTGGTGTTCATTTGGGATTCGAATGCTTCTGTTTTGTAACTTCAGATTATTATATAGTAAAATCTCTATTGCTAATACAGCTGTAAGTTCACCCTATGCTAACAAAGGATAAAAGAACTTCTTATATCTCGGAAGAGGCAGCGAGAGCGTTCGTTTTTGAAAGTCATTCTTCTGCTTTCCACTTCAGTCGAACGTTGGCAGTTGCTAAGAAACTCAACTCTTGACAAGGACGCATCAGGTGAGGTACTGTAGCCTCAGTCTCGCAGCTCAAAGGAAGTGATTCTTCTAATGGAGTGCTTGAATAATGGATGCTGTTTAGCATATAGCGACTACAGTTTTCCATAGACGGGCTGGACGTGCTGGCCAAAGGTAGAGGTCCTCCTTTCACTTCTCTGCAGCTGGAATGTGAAAACAAAAGAAGGATTACACTACTCTCTGGAATGATTGAGAGGATATACAAACAGAAGGGGTAGTTTTCGAGCTAGGTACCCCATCTTTGTCAGGGAGAATTCACTGTTTAGGTTGGTGCACCCTGTAAAGCGTAAAACTAGTTTGTTATGTCTATGCAACTTATACATGTGTGTGTATTCATGTATATATATATATATATATATATATATATATATATATATATATATATATATATATATATATATATATATATATATATATATATGTATGTATGATATATATAAATATATATATATATATATATATATATAACATATATAGTATATATATATATATTATATATATAATATATATATATATATATATATATATATATATATATATATATGGCATTAATTTATAGCCTCTTGCGGTAGGGGAGTAAAAGCTTCACTGAAGTTCCTGGATTTGTATGGTGTCCTAGGTACACGCCTGGGGCGCCGACAATTCTATTATCGCCTAATAAATTCCCTTCGGTTAAGTATATATGAAAATATATTAATTCCGAGGTAGAGTTAATTAGATATTAAAGGACATTTGTAGTAGCTCGATGTATATAGATATATATATATATATATATATATATATATATATATATATATATATATATATATATATATATATATATATATTGCGTGCGTGTGTCTGTTTGTATATATAGAACGTGTGTGTGTGTGTGTGTGTGTGTTCCGAGTCTGTATCTGCGTGCATGAAATGGAAACCGAGTAGAATTCCCCCAAGACAAGTTTTTCTTTCGGGCTACAAACTTGTAATCACAAATGAGGATTCAAACGCATTGTCAGGACGGCTTCTTTGTTGACAGAACTCTCTCTCTGACCTTCACTTAGTCCAAGGTCAAGTTGCCATCGCAACTTGATATCGGAGAATGTAAGGTCAGGATATGAATATACTAACTTGAACTGTGGAGGTCTCTAATATACGTAACGTTAATTCAACAAAAAATGTTAATACAGCATTTAATATAGTATTGATGTAACCACATTCCACAATATTTAGCGCCGTCTTGTTATTTTTTTTAAAACTATACATTTTTGATATATCTAAAATCATTTATATCGTCAAAGCCATTGAATGCATTCTTGCGTGACTTGTTTTTCTTATAACAGAAACTGG
>NC_061098.1:34652978-34662978 GCF_015104395.2 Macrobrachium nipponense | reverse complement strand
CGTTGTTTAAAAAATCCGCTTCCCATGTTAGTTTCATTTATAAAAATATACCGAGTCCTTTAATCTTACAAAACAATGATAATTGCGCCTCTAGGTCTGAACTGATGTCACATATGCTACTTTGTACCAACCTCAGCTTTGTGTTTTTGTGAAACTGGAAAGAAGTTAAGGTTGCAATTGCATTACATCTTCATAATGTTCCACAGTACAACGAAGCACATTTACTGCATATTGGTGCTGCTGTTCAGCAAATCTGGTTGTTATTATAAAAAAAAAAAAAACAAAAAAAAAAGTCAGGGATCAACTTTTAATGTTCAAGATCTCTGTTGAAAGACAACTTATAAAAAAATTGACAAACAAGAGACCATCCGTCGATGGTCCAAATCATATCAGCTAATGTCAGGAAAGAGAAACCTGCCACCACGAACTACTCTGTCTCCGCATTGATTTTATCACTGTTATAAATATATGAAGGATTGCATGCAATAACTACCTCCCGCATGGCATTTCTGATGCTCTTGTTAGATGTTTCTCAAAGCTAAGCTGTGAGTCAAAGCTTCGAACTCATTCACCAGAGTCCTATCGTCATGGAAGGGAGGATGGGTTGGGAAATCAGTATGAGATGTATAATCATATTATTTTCATTTTACTGCCTCATACCTTACTGACTGTGCCGTCCACGCGTCATGTCCAGATTGAGACTAAGGTCATTTTCATTTCTCATAAGAGGAGACTTTACTACATCCACAAGTGTTGCTTCATCGGCTTACTGAACAATCTTGTTTTCCAGGTGAACAACCAATATCACTTGTATACGGTAAAAATAACAGCGGACCAGGAACACGAACTTGTGGAACTCCCGACACAATAGATCTTGGTTCACTAAAGATCCCTTCCACAGCAACTCGCTGCTGCCAACCTGTAAAGGTGCGTCCACCATATTCGACGGACAAACATTGTTACCAATTAACAATTGTCTGTTGGTTTTTGCCATGTGAGCAGAGTTAAAAACTATAGTCGATTCACTTAAGGTGGATTCTTGTGCCTACGAGATGTTGTTTGGCAGTCTCTGATGGCTGGTCTGTGAGGTAGGCCGCTTTCTCCGTGTCTCATTATTTTCGTCGGTGGCTTAGAAAACTAGCAATATGTTTATATTTCTTCAATTATCTCACGCTTTGCACAAGATAGGAAAGTTTTGGTCATACCATAGGATTCCGTAAATCATCTTTTCCTGAAATCAGTAAGACAAAACACAAAGGAATTACAATGAGTAAAAGTGAAGAGAGAAGCATTTAATTCTTTATATCTGTTTTTACTTATCATCGGATCTTGCATCATTAATGCGATTAAGATAAAATAAAAAACTTCTGTTTTAACACAACAAATTCACACTGAATACGCTGGTGCTTTCAGGTTTTAGATGTGTGTGATTGTGTAAATGGAAACTGAAGAATGTGTCTCATTATGTTGCATCCGCTAATGAATCAAGTGATCTGCAAGACATTGTTGCGTTTGTCATCTGAGCGAGAGATTTTAAGTTGCCAATTAGCGATATAAGATAGTTCCAGTTTCAACAATATTTACCATGCTATATCATTACCTTTTCTGCAAATAAATACACAAAATCAGCATTATGACTGACGAACATTTTCAATCCAATATCATATAGATGTCTGGACATATCTGATAATGAAAAAAATAATAATATTCAGATGGATGCATCTGGTAGCATTAGCTCAGATCTAGGCAGGCCGCAGGAAATCGGTCCAGCAAAGAAGTTGAACTCTGTGGACAGACTTCGCAGTCTTTAACCAAGACCACCGAGAATAGAAGGCCTGTTCGATGTGACGTGATGACGTGATGACGTCAACCCTGGTAGTCCAACTCTCCGACACGAGTGACTGGCGACTCACTTCGACTCTCCTTCCCTTACATCACTTGGACACAAGGTATTTTCGTGTTTCCATTGTTTTATTTATGAACTGGAACATAAAACTTATATGGCATAATGAGGTAGCAAACCATGGGTACATCTAGTGTCCTTTTTTGGACGAACTTAGTGTGGTAAGCAGATAAATAAACTCGGCAATAAGTTCACTGCAACAGGTATTACCTATTTGACTTTTGGGTAGATCTAGTGTACCTATCCGCGGCGGCCCAGAGTAT
This sequence comes from Macrobrachium nipponense, assembly GCF_015104395.2. NCBI lineage: Eukaryota > Metazoa > Arthropoda > Malacostraca > Decapoda > Palaemonidae > Macrobrachium > Macrobrachium nipponense. The sequence goes on along the minus strand of NC_061098.1, from coordinate 34,660,812 downwards.
GGCAGTTGCAGTTTTTCTATGCAGTTTTACCTCCTGAGCAAGAATTTGAAGTAATATTTATTCGGACGACTCTAATTTACCTTTGAACTCTATTCCTACGGTAAAGGGGATTCCCATTGGGAACCGGGGTTTTGGGTGGGGACAAAACCCCAACTCTATCCTACGGTAAGGGGGACCCCAGTGGGAACCGGGGTTTTGGGTGGGAGAAACCACAGGGGGGAGATTTTCCGCCGTTATTGTGGTATTTCCCACATTTATCACTTTTAAAAACACGAAATACAGGCGGAAATAAGAAAATAACAAAACTAGCTATAGTGGAGCCGTTCCACATCCATATTTGTCTACTAACACTACTACCACAACAATGAATCCTACTACGCATGCGCTAATGCTACTGCGCATGCGCTAACTGTAAGGGAGCTTTTGGCCTAAACTCGGACTTCTTAGTGAGGAAAGAAATGGGGGTTTACGGGAGGGATATATGTATTTAGCCAAACACGTTACAGTATGACCCCTACATTGCTACCGGACTGAGTGAAGGATTGGGTGGTAACAGGGTTCCCAGATTTGGCAGTTTCTCGCCAAATTTGGCTTTTTTTCATAATTTGGTGGGGTAAAAATTCACTTTGGCTGGTTAGTGGTATTTGGCTGGGTTTTAAAACACTTTCTATTTTGAGCTAAACACTGATCCCACGTTTTGAGGAATCTCTCCCCAGATTGGGAATTTTGAAGGTTTTCAGGAAAATCTGGGGAATTTAATTTAGTTTTCAGTAAAAAACTTGGTAACATTTAAGCAAAATATGTAGATGGAATTAAAATAAAAATCACACACACCAGATGACCACAAAAACAGGCTGCCGGATTCTCAGGAACGAGCCTCATTTCAAAATTTCAATTCATTCTCGTATTTTTTCCTGCATTCTTATATTAGTTTATATTATCTAACTAAAACTATGATGCCGCTATACAAGCATATATATGATAAAAAATATGCATTTATAAAGATAGATATAACGCACATATATTTGCCGGTTATTTGGGTTGGTTTGGATTACCATTTGGCGGGATTTTGGCTGGTTTCATGGTAGACTTTGGCTGGTTGGTAGTGGTGTCATCTGGGAAACCCTGGCTGGTAACCATACGTTGAGTTACATAAAAGCATTTACCTATTTTTTTTTTTTTTTGTTTATTAAACATGTTATGTGAATTCTAGTGTTTATTCATTTTCATTTTTCCATAGTATTTGTATCATAACTGTTTTGAAATATCCCCACCTAATCATTTCACCATATATAACTTGAAATATTATGTTATAATTGAGGACAGACACCTAAAAATGCCTACGTGTTGATATAGAACTCAGTTTTAGGACGTTTCGATACTACCTACCTACCTACCTGTACGTGAAATTGCACATTGCGTTGCATATTACATACACACTCCCTATATCATTTATACACAAGTCAATCCCTCCCCTTTCCAGTATTCACGACTGGCTCTTTACGTTACACCATTTACAATGCATTTCTCACCGATACCAATACCTATATTAAAGTTTGCCATTATTATTATAAAACCTACATTTCAATATATAATTTTTAAATATATAGTTTGCCATTATTCTTATAAAACCACATTTCAATATATTCCATTATACACTTTTATAGACATTACGATTTACACCTCCCTTCCAGTTTCCTTACTATTACGCAGTTATGTATGGTTACTTTTTACATTTTACAAACACTTCCACACCCATCAAATTAGTTAGGTTCATATGTCATTTTACCTACTGGGGGCCAAACCACCCATCCCCTGGTTAGGCAACATACCCTTAGGTTTAGTTGTTATATGTTGGTTTACCTACTAGTTTTACTTCCTTGAAGGGGGTTACCCGGTTAGGCTAGGTTGGTTAGTTCTTCAAGGGTGGATACCGGGGGGGGGGGGGGGGGGGGGAGTTACATTCCCTACTTGGTTACCTACTAGGTTAGGTTTGGTTAGGTTACATTCCTTGACTAGGTTAGGTTTAGGCCTTTAAGGGGGGGTACAGGGGGTGAAGCCCCCATGGTCAGGCAATATTCCCTACTAGGTTAGGTTAGGTTAGGTTGGTTAGGTTACATTCCTTACTAGGTTACGTTAGGCCTTTAAGGGGGGGTACGGTACGCGAAACCCACCTGGTCAGGCATATTCCTACTAGGTTAGGTTGGTTAGGTTACATTCCTTACTAGGTTACGTTAGGCCTAGTATTTCCCTACTAGGTTAGGTTAGGTTACGTTCCTTACTAGGTTAGGTTAGGCCTTTAAGGGGGGGTACGGGGGGGCGAAGCCCCCTGGTCAGGCAATGTTCCCTACTAGGTTAGGTTGGTTAGGTTACATTCCTTACTAGGTTAGGTTAGGCCTTTAAGGGGGGGTACGGGGGGCGAAGCCCCCTGGTCAGACAATATTCCCTACTAGTTGGTTAGGTTAGGTTAGGTTGGTTAGGTTACATCCTACTAGGTTAGGTTAGGCCTTTCCTTTAAGGGGGGGTACGGGGGGGCGAAGCTCCCCTGTCAGGCAACTATTCCCTACTAGGTTTTAGGTTAGGTTTAGGTTGGTTAGGTACATTCCTTACTAGGTTAGGTTAGGCCTTTAAGGGGGGGTACGGGGGGCGAAGCCCCCCTGGTCAGGCAATATTCCCTACTAGGTTAGGTTAGGTTAGGTTGGTTAGGTTACATTCCTTACTAGGTTACGTTAGGCCTAGTATTTCCCTACTAGGTTAGGTTACATTCCTTACTAGGTTAGGTTAGGCCTTTAAGGGGGGGTAGGGGCGGTACGGGGGGCGAAGCCCCCCCCCTGGTCAGGCAATGTTCCCTACTAGGTTAGGCTTAGGTAGGTTGGTAGGTTACATTCCTTACTAGGTTAGGTTAGGCCTTTTAAGGCTTTAAGGGGGGGTACGCGAGCTGGCGGGGGGCGACCCCCCTGGTCAGTATTCACTACTAGGTTAGGTTGGTTAGGTTACATTCCTTACTAGGTTAGGTTAGGCCTTTAAGGGGGGGGTACGGGGGGGCGAAGCCCCCTGGTCAGGCAATATTCCCTACTAGGTTAGGTTAGGTTAGGTTGGTTAGGTTACATTCCTTACTAGGTTAGGTTAGGCCTTTAAGGGGGGGTACGGGGGGCGAAGCCCCCCTGGTCAGGCAATATTCCCTACTAGGTTAGGTTAGGTTAGGTTGGTTAGGTTACATTCCTTACTAGGTTAGGTTAGGCCTTTAAGGGGGGGTACGGGGGGGCGAAGCCCCCCTGGTCAGGCAATATTCCCTACTAGGTTAGGTTGGTTACGTTACATTCCTTACTAGGTTACGTTAGGCCTAGTATTTCCCTACTAGGTTAGGTTAGGTTACGTTCCTTACTAGGTTAGGTTAGGCCTTTAAGGGGGGGTACGGGGGGGCGAAGCCCCCCTGGTCAGGCAATGTTCCCTACTAGGTTAGGTTAGGTTAGGTTGGTTAGGTTACATTCCTTACTAGGTTAGGTTAGGCCTTTAAGGGGGGGTACGGGGGGCGAAGCCCCCTGGTCAGGCAATATTCCCTACTAGGTTAGGTTGGTTAGGTTACATTCCTTACTAGGTTACGTTAGGCCTAATATTTCCCTACTAGGTTAGGTTAGGTTACGTTCCTTACTAGGTTAGGTTAGGCCTTTAAGGGGGGGTACGGGGGGGCGAAGCCCCCCTGGTCAGGCAATGTTCCCTACTAGGTTAGGTTAGGTTAGGTTGGTTAGGTTACATTCCTTACTAGGTTACGTTAGGCCTAGTATTTCCCTACTAGGTTAGGTTATGTTACGTTCCTTACTAGGTTAGGTTAGGCCTTTAAGGGGGGGTAGGGGGGGCGAAGCCCCCCTGGTCAGGCAATATTCCCTACTAGGTTAGGTTAGGTTACATTCCTTACTAGGTTAGGTTAGGCCTTTAAGGGGGGCCGGTAGGGGGCGGGGGGGCGAAGCCCCCCTGGTCAGGCAAATATTCCCTACTAGGTTAGGTTGGTTAGGTTTTTACATCCTACTAGGTTACGTTAGGCCTAGTATTTCCCATACTAGGTTAGGTTAGGTTAGGCCTTTTAAGGGGGGGCTACGGGGGGCGAAGGGGCCCCCTGGCAGGCAAATATTCCCAATACTAGGAGGTTAGGTTACATCCTTACTAGGTTAAGTTGAGGCCTTAAGGGGGGTACTGGGGGCAAAGCCCCCTGGTCAGGCAACATTGGCCATACTAGGTTAAGTTCCCTACTAGGTAAGGTTACATCCCCTGCAGGTTAGGTTATGTTAGGTTGGTTTGGTGCTTTAAGGGGGGTTACAGCAGGCCCAACCCCACCCCTGGTCAGGCAACATCCCCTACAAGTTTAATTAGTTTTGTTATATGCTAACCTATGTTTAATTTGGTCTTTTGTATTTATTAAAACAACTATAGGCCCTATTACACATTTACCACCCAGGACTTAAATCCCACCACTCCTGGGCCCGCTTATATATGTATTTGTATTATTTCATATTTTGAACCCATCCCACATTTACATTTAGTTCCTTAACTACCATTTACTTTTATTACCCTTAACATTGCCAACTTATCTTGTTAAGTGCTTGTTCATTTACCCATCACCCCACCCTGCCTCAACCAATAGCATCAAAGCATTTTTACTACTCCACCCCAACCTCTCCTACCCTGTTTTTTCTCGGTCTGGCCTCCTGCCACCCCTCCAACTGTAGAAACTCCAACACGTTGAATCTGCCGCCATGACATCCACTGCTGCATCTACTTCACGCTCGCCCAGCCCCCTCACCAGGAACTCTTTGCCAACTTCATGTAACAATTGTTACATGAGTTACAAAGATTTTTCTGCCCTTTACTCAGGTAATTGTGATCGACTAATCGGTTTTTGCCAGGACACGGCCTCCTGAGAAAGCAGGTCTTTTGCCCCCATTCAGTCAACTCCAAGATACGGGAGGAGAATGTATAACTTCGTCGGGGTACTTGGTTGGCTGTTTCTTATTTCAAGCTGCATTTTGAGGAACCCAAGACCCGCCTCCACGCATTCTTAAAAGCAGCTGCTGCTTTGTACCCTCCAACCCCTTTTAAGGTAAGGTCCAAACATTATTCTTAATTATTATGTTTTAGGAAAGTGAGTGTAGGCTTTCGCCGAAAGTTGCGCCAAGGTATGTTACTATTCAGTGGGGTGCTGCAATAAGACAACTCGTACCTTCCACCTTACCCCCCCCCCCCTGTGTGTTACCCCCGCTAACCCCACCCCCCTTAGTGAACATATGGCTCCGTGGTGGTTGGAATTTAAACATGGCGGCTGTGTTTACATCTCCTTCACCGTAACGAATACTTGGTACCTTCCTATAGGACGTTCTTCGGTGACTTAGACTATGGCAATTGACATTTTCATGTTATTTTAGTTTGCTTTACAAGGGTTGTAAGGAATATTTTTTTCGTTTGGTTGGAACTAAACTTTAATATACCTTTGAGTTTTGTGCGGCTATTATGTAACTTTCAAAGGTCAATTACTGCTTAGTTACAGCCGGCCGAATGGATATTACTTTTAAATCTTGTACAGTAACTCAAATAACATAGGAATCAGTCAATGCCATAGTCTAAGCCACCGCGGATTGCTTCTGTAGAAATACCTGACTTTCTCTCTGGATGACTTTCAACTGCAATATAAATACAGTCTGCATTCTAGGTAGGAGTTCTGAGCACAAGGTCAGGTACAATATAAAGAAAGACTGGTTTAGCCTACATTGAATTTTTAGTAGGAATTCATGTCAACCAATGCTTAACAGAGTCGAATAGGTATAGGCTAGCCAAAGTTAAAAAAACTCCCAGTGTAGCCTAGCTAGTGGTGGGGAAATAGGCAAGTTTCCATTGACAATAGTCAAAGGCATGTGACAAACCTTTCGGGACTAGATGGGTTAGGGTGATAAAAAGTAGACTGGCATAGTATTCTAAGGGTTACAGGTTTAAAACAGGAGCCTATATTAGAAATTTCACTAACCTAACCTAACCTATCCTCATTGCATCACTAGGTTTTAGTGCTCATATATACACGAATAAAGATATTAAAAGACCATCTTTCTTCTTCCACAGGTAAAACTTCAGAGCAGATTAATGAAATGCCATACTTATGCCACAATCCCACCCTACCTACAGTTAAGCCTAACTGTACAGTACATGCATTTTTCATGTCAATGAAGTACGTCATTACGAGATCTCAAGATACCTACAGAGGTTCATGATACAAATATCATTAAGCAGATATTCAAATAACTCCAGAGAGCTGATACTGCTAAATGTATTTCTAACACTGCAATATATTATATATTGCTGTTATAAAAAACTATTATTTCATTTTGGCAATAATTTTAGCTCTAGTTAGACTGAATAAATTTGATTATTCATCAGAGCAGGTAATATTGTGTTTTTGTTATACCTATAGTTGTTCCCCACAAAGTTACTGTACCATCAGGAGAGTGTTTTTCAAAACAGGTCTGCCCCGCATCATAACAAAAGGACTCAAATTTGCTTATGTACATTAAGAGTAAATGTAAATCATTACTGCCCAATGGAGAAAATAGTAATACTGATGGTGGATGAAACTCACGTACTTAATACCACATTTTCATTATAAAGGCAAAAATATTGTTGGGTTCAACCTTTGGCTATAATGAAGCTGCAACAAGTGCATTTTACTTTATGTTGAACAAGAAAAGTTAAGTTGCACAAATTCCAAAATTAAAGCATAAAAGCTGATGTTCTGCACTGCACACTGAAGGTAATTATAGGCTTAGAAAAAATAATTTTTTGCATTGTAACATCATAAGCTATCATTGAGAAAGCAATGTCCTATTTTCCCAGCATTCCACAGCTGTCTAAAGTGTATCCTCACCCATGTCAGAGTAACAAATGCCCTTTATCGTGTTGTTTCAGTAAAATTGTTAAAATATATCAGGAATAATTGGCTTGGCCAGAAAGTTATAAATAAAACAATGAAGTTGCCTCAGTTTGATGTCAATAATTTGGAAAACGAAATTCATTATGCACCATTCAGCCCTTGAAAACTTCATGATATAAATGTTTACTCAATGAACATTCATATAAACTATCATTAAAAGCATTATCTCCCTACACCTTTGAGAAACAAAATGTTCATTTAGTTTTACAAATATCCAATGAATGATATCGTTCAAGCTTTACTAACTATTGGAAAAAATTACTCCCTTTTTATTCAGGATGCAAATGTAAAAATTTTACATTTGGTCGACAATCATGAATTTAAATGATTAAATGTCAAAAGGTAAATAATAGATAAGGAAGCTGCCCAATAAGTAATGAAGGTTATAGTACAGAAAAACAGAGAAATGAACAATATGGGTTTCTACTAACGTTTCATTGAGTAATTGTTGTTCAAGAAAATAAATATTGTAGCCAAAGAGAAAGTTAGAAAATTTAAATACTAAATAATGACTGTATGTAAGAGAGAATGATTTCATTCACATATAGCAGAAAGAACCATGTTTTTTTGTGATGTAAACCTATGCAAAGTGTTTTTTATTCTTTGGTAAACTGTTTATTAAACGAAACAAATTGTTTTGGTTCCTTTTATATTAATCTTATAACTTGTGGTTCGAGTAAAGTATATTTGGTAACACTAATTAGTGTAGACGAGAAAATAAGTAAATCAATAACTGGCGACCATACTGGCGAGGTTTGTTTTGTTTACATTTCTTTCATCTGGCAGCGTAATCAGTGCTAGCAGCTCGGTCTACCCGTGCTTACGTCACAAAACATCGAACAGGCCTTCTATCTCGGTGGTCTT
>NC_061098.1:34633366-34652478 GCF_015104395.2 Macrobrachium nipponense | reverse complement strand
GCGATTGTAACTGGTTGTCTTCTTTTATATGTGGGGAGCCACATACCATATGAGGAATAAAAGATATTCTTTGCTTAATACTGAGAGAGAGAGAGAGAGAGAGAGAGAGAGAGGAGAGAGAGAGAGAGAGAGAGAAACTATAAGTAGCTGTTATCTTTTTGAATAACAGGAGCAACAATTAAGATTGCCTTCGGTTTTACCAAGACGAATTTGTTCATAAAAAGGAAAATTTGATAGGCATGATTTTATGTGTAATGTATTGCTTTAGATAAGAAGAATATGAAGGTATGTTAGCAATCAAATGAAGTGTTACTGTACGAGACCTTTTCTTGAAAAAACGCGGAACGCTTTGTCTTAAGAACTAACCATAGAATCTTTTGAAAATAATCTCATTAAGTTTCCCACACCTAAATTAATCAACCCAGTACATAATATAACAAACCAAAATAAACCTAGGGGGGTGGGGGGTAGCAAAAAAACCGGGGATCCGGTGCGCAGTACTAGCATACATCTCGGCAATTTGTGTCCGGCGAAACAAAAGACGGTCGTCCATTACGAAAGCGGGGCGACGCGAAGGGTTGGGGTTACGTAAACGTTAGTTTCAAAATATGCACGCAGGCGCATGATAAAGATTCTGACGTGTGTACTGTTTGTACACTCGTTCATACTTAAGGTAAGTGGCCGCAGGAGGGAGGGGCGGGGTAGGGGCAGGAGGCGGGGAGGCTAAGGGGTATGCGTCAGAAGGCCAAGCATTATACCATGGTATGTGAGCACTCTAATTCCAAGCACAATGAAACGATCCATTAAAAGTAGACACTATTCCTAAATCACGTCATAACCAAGTGATTTATCTATTTTTTAATTTAATTAAATTATTTATTTTTTTGAATGACGTGAATTCTTTAATAACGATAATGAAAATGGGCCTTTTCTAAGAACCCCCTGAATTCGATAGGGACATTTGCCAAAAATCCGAGGGATTGAAAAGAAAATGAGGTACGATATCTCGAGCTGGAAAAATAATGAAAGCAAAAGCGACGCCTCCAACATTATCTTCTCCGGATTTTTTGACAAAACAAAATTCCGATTATCTAAATTTTCACTCATTATGAAATGTAAAATTATAAGCAATGCGAACAAAGTCATATGTATTTCAAATAAGGTAAGTTTTGGTCTTATTTTTTTTCCTTTCGTGATATTGGTCAGCATTCCTACGAGGAATGTAATATACAAAATATATTTTGGTAGATGCAGAAAACTAGTTTTTAAATAGGAAGTATATATTTTCTCTATAATATCGATTATATTTTCGATTACATAATTATATTTACAGACATATATCCATTACTATAAATAATTTTATGTTTCTTACTAACTCCTTAAAATGGGTGGAATCATATAATCGATTATTCTTTTCTTTTTTTTTACTTTACTTTCAGCAACTACGGAAATGGGCTTTGTATATTACATTCTTTGTATTACAAAAAGAATTATATGAAATAGTAATGACCTCGTTCGCCTGGTTTTTTTGCGATGTAAACAAAAATCTATTCTTCTATTTGATTTCAGGGTAAACAGCAGTGCTTTGAATCAAAGAATTGATAGAACACAACACCTTTCAATTTCAACCTACAACCTTTTCAAATCTCGTTCCTAATCCATCAATCTAACTATTGCTCAGCCTTTCGACATCGATCAGTGTTCGTAGAATCTCGAGAGTGACGCCACATTCTTTTCTTCGATCAGTAAACTTTCTCTGATTCCATTTTCGTAACAATTTATGAATAATTTGCACTCTGAATGTTTTTTTTTTTTTTTTTTATGAACTACGAAAATACTTTTGTCCGATAAAGGATGAACCATCTTCCAGTTTGTCATAGATGTGTGGAAATATTGCTCATGTCAATTGATGTAAAAAAAAAAGTGTGATTTCATAGAGAGAGAGAGAGAGAGAGAGAGAGAGAGAAGAGAGAGAGAGAGAGTAGATTGGGCCAGGTGGGGGATGTGGAAGGGACGTGGCGCGGTGGGATTTATTCAGGTGTCACCTCTTCGGGTGGCTCTTAAAACGAAACATTGTACTTATTTCTGCTTTTATGTTTAGACTTTGAAATTGCATTTGCCTTGCGAGATAAGGAATCTCTCTCTCTCTCTCTCTCTCTCTCTCTCTCTCTCTCTCTCTCTCTCTCTCTCTCATTAACCCCCACCTTATTTAATTATTGAGAACTTGAGGTACAGAATTGCTAATTTCAGTTATTTTTTTATGACTTTTCTACGTGAACTAATGGTCAATTTAGCTTCCTTTATGGGAGTGTCTGCATTTACTCTATAAGAGTATTTTTTTATATTTAGTAATATTCTTATTCTTAGTAATATCATTTTTTATAATAGTTCATATCAATTGCAAATTCTATAGCAAATTAAGCAGGAACAGCAGTAAAAATGAGATTTAATTCAGTATTCATGCAGTTAAATGATACAATAAATAATACGTAACTCTGGAAATATCAAAACAAAATGATGAAGATTTGTGGATGTCGAAAAATGAAAGAGAGGACATAAAGAAATATTGGTAAAAACTGAATCGCTTTCAAATACAAGTCTAACAGCGGAAACATTGAAAGTAGTAACAGACCAAAATCATCCATTATAGCACCTACAAGCTTGCATATGGCCCTATCTCTTGTGTGAAGGTTGGACACGGTTGCGGTTGGACCAAATTTGGGGTATCGTCGTACGAAGCATAGAGCAGGATGGGACAATAAAAGAGCTAAAGTTCGGTGCCGTTCAGTGTAGTTGAGAATTAAACGCCTCCCAGTGACATCTAGTGGATTCCCATCACACTACGAAATAGAATTCGTCAGGAACTGCAAGATATAGCTTGCAATTTGATCAAATTTGCATGACGATGTCCCTGAATTATTGGGAATTTCGTAACTGTAATGATACAGAAATATCGTATCGTCGATTAAAATGGATAAGTTCGTATGGCGGTATTAAAATAGATCGTTTACCAATTGCAAACTGTAAGTTGTAATTTTATAATCTTGGAAGTTAAAGGTACCGGAGTTGTTAGGAATTTTGTTCCTGTAATACCCTGACGCGAATAAACAATAATAAAGACATATTTTACATTAGGTTAAAATGAAAAGTTTCCCATTTAAAAGTATTATTTACATTCAGCTCAAATAAAATAAGACTGCGGAGTTAAGAGCTTCCCAGAAAGCAGCATCGAGGTCAAAGTGCTGACCTGGGTAATCCTCGGGTCTAAGAGACATCCCTTAACGATGCTTTGGTGCCCGGGTAAAGAGAATGACCTAGTTTGACCTACTATTAGAGATTCCAGAATATTGCCATAAAGTCAATAATGGTTCATTTTTTATATGTCTTCTGTTAATCAAGAATTAATTTAATGCATAAATGAACCATACAATTACGGAATGACATAAACAACAATTTTGAACAATAATGACCTTTGTTTAGACTGGGCACACGAATAATATAATTTAAACTTTTATTTCTACTCATCATAACTGGATAGTGGTTTTATTTCTTGTGTGGAATTCGATGGGAGTATTCTCATTTCTCTCTGAATCGACAGTAACGTGACACAATGCAAATTTATATATATATATATATATATATATATATATATATATATATATATATATATATATATATATATATATATATATATATATTAATACCCACACACACACAACACACACACACACATATATATTATAATATATATATATATATATATATATATATATATATATATATATATATATATATATATATATATATATTGTAATGAACTACTAGGTCTTTCCTTGAAAATGTATTTTAACACTTAAAAATGGCCTTTCCTGGAGGGACGAGAGTTAATACAAACTAAATGTACGGCAGAAGGCCGATATCACTTAAAAAGTGAAGAGTTTACATAAAATCTGGATTGTCAGTCCACCTGAAACACGTGGCTGGGAAATGAACCAGACACGGAGACCAGAATTTGCGCAAAACGGGTTATTTCAATGCAAGCCTTATTCCAAAGGGTTCAAATTTCCCCCACAATCAGGCATGGTGTTTGTCTGCAAAGAGATTGCATTCTAGCATCAGTACTATGGCGAGGAACATAAAATATTACAACTCATTCTGGGGACATGAAACGACTGCGAGCTTATACAGAAAGGACCATTATGTTGCTTAAGTTAACTAGGAGGGATGTTTACTAGCATCACAAGGGAATTAAGCACAGCACTGAACCAAAATTGGCCCTGTTCTTTTAAAATATCGCCTGGATAGGCCACTCCTTCATTCAGGGCCCCCTGTGGAGAGTAAATCCAGAGCAGCCAATAGGAGCAAAGACGGGTTTAGAGAGAATGGAGGCTTCCAGTTCACAGGGGCAACTTGCATATAGGCATGGATGAAGACGCAATAATAATAATAAATAACATAATTTTATTATTATTATTTATAATAATAATAAAATCACCAGAATATAGAGAGAAAAATACGATATTTCAGAGACTACTGTCTCCCTCTTCAGGTAGATGAATGAGAAAAGTCACAGAAAAGGTGGTATTTATACCAAGAGGTCCATCCACAGGTAAGCCCATTTAGGTCACTCCCGGTGATAATCTTCATTCAAACTTCTTAAGCGTTGGTTGAATGAAAACATTGTCGATGTAACTTTATTCATTCATCCACCTGAAGAGGGAGACAGCTGTCTCTGAAATATAGTATTTTTCTCTCTATATTTTGGTGTTTTTATGGGCTCCTTTTATTATATGGAATTATGTTGTAAACAGAACATTTTTACCCAGTCACACACACACACACACATATGTATATATATATATATATATATATATATATATATATATATATATATATATTATATATATATATCATATATATTTATATATATACATATAATTATATATATATATATACATATACTTTATTAATATAAAATATATATATATATATTATATATATATATATATATATATTATTTGGTATATATATATCATATATATATATATATATATATATGGATATTGTCTATATATACAATATGAGATATATATATATATATATATATATATATATATATATATATATATATTTTGTATATATATATATTTGTATATATATATATTTGTACTATATATATATATATATATATATATATATATATATATATATATATATATATATATATATATATATATATATATCATATCTATATATATATATATATCTATCATATGATTATATATACATATATATATATATATATATATATATATATATAAGTCATATCACATTTCCGTGATTCATATACATATATCGAGCTACAATGTCCTTTAATATCTAATTACGCTCTACCTCGGAATTAATATATTTTCATATATGCTTAACCGAAGGGGAATTTTTTCTCGATAATAGGTTTGCCTGGACCCAGGGCGCGAACCTATGGATCCTTTCAAACCCAGGAACGTCAGTGAAGCTTTCCACCTACTACACCACTCGCGGTGGTGTAGTAGGTAAAGCTTCACTGACGTTCCTGGGTTTGAAAGGATCCATAGGTTCGCGCCCTGGTCAAGGCAAACCTATTATCGAGAAAAAATTCCCCTTCGGTTAAGCATATATGAAAATATATTAATTCCGAGGTAGAGCGAATTAGATATTAAAGGACATTGTAGCTCGATATAATATAATATATATATGATATATATATAATATATATATATGATATATAGTATATATAGATATATATATAGATATAGTATATATATATAGTATATATATATAGTATAGATATATATATATATTATATACATATATATATATAGGGCATATATATACTAGTAATATATATATATATATAGTATATATATATATATAGATATATATATATATATAATATATATATATATATATATATATATATATGATATATACTTATATGTATATATATATATATATATATATATTATATAGTATATATATGATATATATATATATATATATATATATGTATATATACTTATATGTATATATATATATATATATATATATATATATATATATATATATATCTATATATAATATATGTGTGTGTGTGTGTGTGTGTGTGTGTGTGTGTGTGTGTGTGTGTGATGTATGAATATGTATATGAATATCAGAGCTATGATTTATGTTAGAATAATTATCAAGGTATATATATTCGCTTTAATTTCCGTTAGTTATCAAAGGAGGTCCCGTTTAAGCTAAAAATATGTCTTTGAAAATTTGTTTAATATTCATTTATATCTGACGAACAATATTTTTTTTTTCTGTGATCCCCATTTAAACACTCGTGATTCTTGTGTGCGTGTGTTTGTATGGGTGTGTTTGTTACTAATATTATTATTATTATTATTATTATTATTATTATTATTATTATTATTATTATTATTATTATTAGCAATTTACCAATCCTTACTAAAAGCATAACCATCTGCTGCTTCATATAAGCGACATGCTAGTCTTTTTTAACTATGTATGATAAATTCGTAAACTAACTAAATCTATGGTTATAACCAGCCCTGTTTCACTGGCAGAACCAGCTTCGTTTCAAGGAATCCTTCTCACCCCCACCCCCTTCGGAGGAGGGGGGAGGTAGGATGAAACCCCCATTATAAACCATCTTAAGGGTCCCCTTTATAACCCTACCAAGTTTCATGCCCATCGGACCAGCTCTTTTAGTCGTGATTGAATGACAAACGGACTGACAGACATAATATACTGGATAAATGTGCCTCGCTGTGGAACTTCTCAGTTCCAGAGGTCCTTTATTCCTCACACCGTTGGACTGTGGAACAGCCTCCCTGAGGATGTTGTGCAGTTGGAACTTCAGAAGATCGAGTGAAGATAAAGTGCATTACTACTCTCATATTATTCCCCCTTGCATTTTAATTCATTTCCGTCTATTTATTATTTGATTACTTTATTTTTTTTCTTTCTAATAAGTGGGATCTCTTCTCTCTGTATATCCCTCTCCCTCTTACTTATTACTAATGAAAATTATTCTTTGGAAGCTTGAATTGGTTTTATCTTCTGAATAATAATTAAATATTGATACTTAAAATTAACGGTTTCATAAACTAACAAAAACTAATAGAAACGTATCTCTGTACAAAAACCGAATCTCTCTCTCTCTCTATCTCTCTCTCTCTCTCTCTCTCTCTCTCTCTCTCTCTCTTGATACACTGTGAAGTATACATGACTGATTCTATTGCGATTGTTGCCATAAATTTCGAGGATCAAAGAAGATCGACTGATTTAGAATTATTGGAACATTATTAAAAAAATCTAAACGGAATGGTTAGAAAAGATTAGACAATGGATGGAGCCAGATACAGAGAGAACAAAGATCCCCTCCATGAAAGCCTACAACACCAAGAAATTAAGGATAAAACAAGTGAGGTCAATGAAATAATGGGCATAATACACACCACCAGTATCACAGAAACAAATAACTTGGCATATGCAGGAGCAAGATTAGTAGCAGAACTGATGGGGATTCGAACACCAACACCACCAGCACAACCAACCCAACAGAAACCAACACAGCAACCTCCTTGGAAAAGGCGCCTGGAAAAGCAAATCATGGTGATGAGATCTGACTTGAGTAAACTGAAGGAGATGGCAGAAAAAAGGCTAAGAAGCAAGAAAACAAGGGAGGAACTCAACAAGAAATACAAATTACAAGAGAGGGGACTAAACAACACAATAGAAGATGTAAAACAGAGGCTTAAGGCCAAAGCACATAAGATCCAACGGTACATGAACAGGAATAAGGGATACCAACAGAACAAACTATTCGGAACCAACCAGAAAAGACTATACAGCCAACTAAGAGGGGAAGACAACCACCCAGAAATTCCTGAAGCCGAACCAAGTAAGAGACTCTGGGGAACATATGGAGCAATCCGGTATCACTCAACAAACATGCAACATGGCTCCAGGAAGTCAAGAAAGAAAAAACAGGGAGAATAAAACAAAGATTCACAGAGATCACGACAGACACAGTCAGACACCAACTAAAGAAAATGCCAAACTGGAAAGCCCCAGGTTCTGATGAAGTCCATGGATACTGGCTCAAAAACTTCAAGGCCCTACACCCACGAATAGCAGAACAACTCCAGCATTGTATCTCAAATCACCATGCACCCAAATGGATGACCACAGGAAGAACATCCTTAGTACAAAAAGACAAGAGTAAGGGAAATATAGCCATTAACTACAGGCCTATCACCTGCCTACCAATAATGGGGAAGTTACTAACAGGTATCATCAGTGAAAGGCTATACAACTACCTAGAGGAGACAAACACAATCCACCACCAACAGAAAGGCTGCAGAAGGAAGTGTAGGGGCACAAAAGACCAGCTCCTGATAGACAAAATGGTAATGAAGAACAGTGGGAGAAGGAAAACCAACCTAAGCATGGCATGGATAGACTATAAGAAAGCCTTCGACATGATACCACACACATGGCTAATAGAATGCCTGAAAATATATGGGGCAGAGGAAAACACCATCAGCTTCCTCAAAAATACAATGCACAACTGGAATACAATACTTACAAGCTCTGGAATAAGACTAGCAGAGGTTAATATCAGGAGAGGGATCTTCCAGCACGACTCACTGTCCCTATTGCTCTTCGTAGTAGCTATGATTCCCATGACAAAAGTACTGCAGAAGATGGATGCTGGGTACCAACTCAAGAAAATAGGCAACAGAATTAACCATCTGATGTTATGGACGACATCAAGCTGTATGGTAAGAGCCTCAAGGAAATAGATACCCTAATCCAGACTGTAAGGATTGTATCTGGGGACATCAGGATGGAGTTTGGAATAGAAAAATGAGCCTTAGTCAACATACAAAAAGGCCAAGTAACGAGAACTGAAGGGATAAATCTACCAGATGGGAGCAACATCAAACACGTAGATGAGACGGGACACAAATACCTGGGAATAATGGAAGGGGGGGATATAAAACACCAAGAGATGAAGGACACAATCAGGAAAGAATATATGCAGAGACTCAAGGCAATACTCAAGTCAAAACTCAATGCCGGAAATGTGATAAAAGCCATAAACACATGGCATTGCCAGTAATCAGATACAGTGCAGGAATAGTGGAATGGACGAAGGCAGAACTCCGCAGCATAGATCAGAAAAGCAGGAAACATATGACAATACACAAAGCACTACACCCAAGAGCAAATCCGGACAGACTATACATAACACGAAAGGAAGGAGAGAGAGGATAACTAAGTATAGAAGACTGCGTCAACATCGAGAACAGAGCACTGGGGCAATATCTGAAAACCAGTGAAGACGAGTGGCTAAAGAGTGCATGGGAAGAAGGACTAATAAAAGTAGACGAAGACCCAGAAATATACAGACAGGAGAATGACAAACAGAACAGAGGACTGGCACAACAAACCAATGCACGGACAATACATGAGACAGACTAAAGAACTAGCCAGCGATGACACATGGCAATGGCTACAGAGGGGAGAGCTAAAGAAAGAAACTGAAGGAATGATAACAGCTGCACAATATCAGGCCCTAAGAACCAGATATGTTCAGTGAACGATAGATGGAAATAACATCTCTCCCATATGTAGGAAGTGCAATACGAAAAATGAAACCATAAACCACATAGCAAGCGAATGCCAGGCACTTGCACAGAACCAGTACAAAAAGAGGCATGATTCAGTGGCAAAAGTCCTCCACTGGAGGAGTGATAGAAAACGATCAGGCAAAGATCCTCTGGGACTATGGTATCAGAACAGATAGGGTGATACGTGCAAATAGACCAGACGTGACGTTGATTGACAAAGTCAGAAAGAAAGTATTACTCTTTGATGTCGCAATACCATGGGACACCAGAGTTGAATAGAAAGATAGGGAAAAAATGGATAAGTATCAAGATCTGAAAATAGAAATAAGAAGGATATGGGATATGCCAGTGGAAATTGTACCCGTAATCATAGGACCACTAGGCACGATCCCAAGAACCCTGAAAAGGAATCTAGAAAAACTAGAGGCTGAAGTAGCTCCAGGATTCATGCAGAAGAGTGTGATCCTAGAAACGGCGCACATAGTAAGAAAAGTGATGGACTCCTAAGGAGGTAGGATGCAACCCGGAACCCCACACTATAAATACCACCCAGTCGAATTGGAGGACTGTGATAGAGCAAAAAATAAATAATAATAATAATAATAATAACATCAGGATGGAGTTTGGAATAGAAAAATGCGCCTTAGTCAACATACAAAAAGGCAAAGTAACGAGAACTGAAGGGATAAAGCTACCAGATGGGAGCAACATCAAACACGTAGATGAGACAGGATACAAATACCTGGGAATAATGGAAGGAGGGGATATAAAACACCAAGAGATGAAGGGCAAGATCAGGAAAGAATATATGCAAAGACTCAAGGCGACACTCAAGTCAAAACTCAACGCCGGAAATATGATAAAAGCCATAAACACATGGGCAGTGCCAGTAATCAGATACAGCGCAGGAATAGTAGAATGGACGAAGGCAGAACTCCGCAGCATAGATCAGAAAAGCAGGAAACATATTACATTATACAAAGCACTACACCCAAGAGCAAATACGGACAGACTATACATAACACGAAAGGAAGGAGGGAGAGGACTACTAAGTATAGAGGACTGCGTCAACATCGAAAACAGAGCACTGGGGCAATATCTGAAAACCAGTGAAGACGAGTGGCTAAAGAGTGCATGGGAAGAAGGACTAATAAAAGTAGACGAAGACCCAGAAATATACAGACAGAGGAGAATGACAGATAGAACAGAGGACTGGCACAACAAACCAATGCATGGACAATACATGAGACAGACTAAAGAACTAGCCAGCGATGACATATGGCAATGGCTACAGAGGGGAGAGCTAAAAAAGGAAACTGAAGGAATGATAACAGCGGCACAAGATCAGGCCCTAAGAACCAGATATGTTCAAAGAACAATAGACGGAAATAACATCTCTCCCATATGTAGGAAGTGCAATACGAAAAATGAAACCATAAACCACATAGCAAGCGAATGCCCGGCACTTGCGCAGAACCAGTACAAAAAGGGGCATGATTCAGTGGCAAAAGCCCTCCACTGGAGCCTGTGCAAGAAACATCAGCTACCTTGCAGTAATAAGTGGTACGAGCACCAACCTGAGGGAGTGATAGAAAACGATCACGCAAAGATCCTCTGGGACTATGGTATCAGAACGGATAGGGTGATACGTGCAAACAGACCAGACGTGACGTTGATTGACAAAGTCAAGAAGAAAGTATCACTCATTGATGTCCCCAATACCATGGGACATCCACGAGAGTTGGACAAGAGAAGAAAGGGAAAAAATGGATAAGTATCAAGATCTGAAAATAGAAATAAGAAGGATATGGGATATGCCAGTGGAAATCGTACCATAATCATAGGAGCACTAGGCACGATCCAAGATCCCTGAAAAGGAATCTTGAAAAACTAGAGGCTGTAGTAGACTCCAGGACTCATGCAGAAGAGTGTGATCCTGGAAACGGCACACATAGTAAGAAAAGTGATGGACTCCTAAGGAGGCAGGATGCAACCCGGAACCCCACACTATAAATACCACCCAGTCGAATTGGAGGACTGTGATAGAAAAAAAAAAAAAATAATAATAATAATAACCATTTCAGAAAGAGGCATAATTCAGTGGCAAAAGCCCTCCACTGGAGCCTGTGAAAGAAACACCAGCTACCTTGCAGTAATAAGTGGTACGAACACCTACCTGAAGGAGTGATAGAAAACGATCAGGCAAAGATCCTCTGGGACTCTGGTATTAGAACAGATAGGGTGATGCTACAAATACACCAGACGTGACGTTGATTGGAAAAATCAAGAAGAAAGTATCACTCATTGATGACGCAATACCATAGGACACTAGAACTGAAGAGAAAGAAATGGATAAGTATCAAGAATGGATAAGTATCAAGACCTGAAAAAAGAACTAAGAAGGATATGAGATACGTCAGTGGAAATTGCACCCATAATTATAGGGACACTAGGCACAATCCCAAGATCCCTGGAAAGGAACCTGGAAAACCTAGAGGCTGAAGTAACTCCAGAAGTCCAGCAGAAGAGCGTGCTCCTAGAAACAGCGCACACTATAAAGTCGAATTGGAGGACTCTGTTAGAAAAAAAATAATGAATCACCTTTAAAAACTGAAAGTTATCTAAAAGGAAATCTAATATTTTGATATTTATTTAACTTTTCAAGGGATTTTCTTTGCGTATATTTGACCTTCTCAGGTAATCATAGCTAATTAATTAGATATACATAAAAGCGAAGTAATATTCATTTTGATAACCTTGAAAATATTTACACTCGTATGTCAAGATTACAATGCCCATATGCCTAAATCCGAATTTGAACATTTCTCTGCTGGTCTGAATCCCCTGAACGGTAACGTAAGGTTAAAATCTCGCATTTCAAACCTCGTACGATTCTCCCAGAACTGTGCGATTTAAACCCTTGACTCTCCTAATGAGGCTGATTAGCGTTGGTGTTTAATTACGCGTGAATGATATTGAGTTGATTGGTCGTCTCCTTCTCCCGCCTCCACGTTTTGAGTGTGGAGGAGGTGGAGGGAAGGAGAAGAGGAAGACGAAGGCCAATGTTCAGATGAAAGGATGAAATAGCAAATGATGACATGCGGGAGAAAGGTTCAGAAAGTCATGTTGCAATGGAACCAGGAAAGTGGAGAAGGTTTATAGGATATAGTGACCCCATTCAGAAATGGGCAAAACTGAAGAAGAAGAAGAAGAAGAAGAAGAAGAAGAAGAAGAAGAAGAAGAAGAAGAAGAAGAGATTAAGCTGATTTTGTTTAATGCTGAAATGCAGATCATAGGGGAAACATTGCGTAATATCCCGTTAGTTAGAAAGAGTCTTGTATGGGAGTTCAATATAAAAAAGAAATATTCGCTTTGAAATTATGTGAATGGGGTTTTTAACTGAGAGATAATTGAATACGAGTTTGAGTTTGAATTTTGCAAATGACAGCTTTGTCAGACAATTTGCGCTGATTTTAGGCCATTACGAATTATTTTAGAAGCTGGAAATGAGATGCATTTGGCATGTTTGTATAATTGTATATATGTATGTTCATTCTTTATCTTATCTAATCTTTTCAACGTCTTCGCTCAGTACTTTTAATGACTATACAGAATACAAATCAGAAATGTTTAAATAAATTCAAAATCAGTTCCAGAATAATCGCAAGACCTTCAGTGTAAAAAAAAATATATATATAACCAATTTTCAACATACGAAACCATGCCTTTGACGCTGCGTTACCTTTGCACGTTCCAATCAACGTCTGGAGATTATCAAGCAGAAAGACTTTCGTGGAGAGAGAGAGAGAGAGAGAGAGACAGGGAAGGGGGAGGTGGGATGGGAGCTCTAATGATTCCCCTAAAGGTCTGTATTTTTGGATGCCCCCAGATCTGTCTAATGAGATGTTCCCGCTTCCTTATTCCGTCCTTTGAAGAGTTCGAGTGAACTACTGCGGCTCCAAAGGGCGTGAAATCTCTTCTCTCTTTTTGAGAGGGATGAGATGGAAAGGCGATATCTGGTCCCGGGATACCCAATATTCTCTCCATTTTTATGTTTTTTTTTTTATTTATTTATTTATTTTCTTTAGGTTTGGATGTGCGGTTTTGTTAGCAATGATTTGTGAAAGAAGGGATTAAATTTGTAAGTTTTTTGTATACGTTCACAAACTGAATGCATGTAGTTGTCCGTTATAATCTGTATATAAACAGGGAATGCACACAAACATTGTATATATATATATATATATATATATATATATATATATATATATATATATATATATATATATATATATATATATATATATATATATATATATATATATATATAGTATCCTAGAAGACCAACCCTGCACTGCTCAGGAAAACTCTGAATGACAACCAATAAACTCTCTCTCTCGCTCTCTCTCTCTCTCTCCTCCCAAACCTTGTCTAATCTTTCTCTCGCTCACTTCCTCTATCTCTTACTCTCTCTCCCTCTCACTCTCTCACTTTCTTGTTAAGATCGTTGCTTTAGTTACATTGTCCAGCATTTTTGACATTTTACATTTACCCCCCAATGCATTCTGGGGCTGAACTTGGACTTGAAGGTCATCAGGAGTGTCTGTTCATTCCAGCGACCTCAAAACTATGTTTTAGACACTAATATTCCTCATTTTTTACATTTTATTTTTCAACCCTTCTCACTCTCCCCCACCCTTCCTATCAGTGGCTGAACCTGGACTTAAAGGGCATCGGGAGTGTCACTTTTCATCCCAGCAGCTTCAAAAACTATGGATTGGACACTAATATCTGTAGTTTTCGTGTACTTTTACATGTCACCCGTTCCCCCACTTCTCACATCCACCCCTCTTCCGTTTTTGGCTGAACTTGAACTTAAAGGGCACCGGGAGTGTTACTATTCATATCAGTGACCTCAAAAAGTGGATTACTGGTGCAAGTGATGTCTTACACCCACAGTATTATTTTTCAGATGGTAAGTCATATGTATTCCAAGTTTGCTTGAAATTGCTTAATGCATTTCAAAGTGTATGAGGCACTAACATATATCATATATATTATATATATATATATATATATATATATATATCATATATATATATATAAGTCATATCACATTTCCGTATTCATATACGTATATCGAGCTACAATGTCCTTTAATATCTAATTCACTCTACCCTCGGAATTAATATATTTTCATATATGCTTAACCGCAGGGGAATTTTTTCTCGATAATAACTTGACTGGACCGGGGCGCGAACCCACGGAGCCTTTCAAATCCAGGAACGTCAGTGAAGCTTTTACCAACTACCCACTACACTACTTCACTGACGCTCCTGGATTTGAAAGGCTCCGTGGGTTCACGCCCCGGTTCAGGCAAGTCTATTATCGATAAAAAATTCCCCTGCGGTTAAGCATATATGAAAATATATTAATTCCGAGGTTAGAGCGAATTAGATATTAAAGGACATTGTAGCTCGATATATATATATATATATATATATATATATATATATATATATATATATATATATATATATATATATATATATAAGTCGCTTAGGCAGCGACTTCCACCTGGCGCCATCCGAGTGATTGCGTCAACATTTTTAAGAACTCTGTTCCCACGGAGTCATACTGATGACATCTTATATATATATATATATATATATATATATATATATATATATATATATATATATATATATATATATATATATATATATATATATATATATATATATATATATATAAGTGGATACCACAGGAAAAAAATAGTGAGACATTTTGTTCCTTGTCAATGTCAATTAAACGATGAAAGTGCTCAGTACAAATTTCTGCCTATTATTTTTCCTGTGGTATTCGCTTAATTATCATGAAGTTTACATGCATCCACTGTGATTTTTTAAGCATATGTATATATATATATAATATATATATATATATATATATATATATATATATATATAGCATATATTGTTATATTTTTGAATTAGTTTTGTTGTTTGTTAACTGATGGTTAATAAGCGGATGTGATAAACAATGGCATTTTTTGAAACGTGGATATCATCAGTTTAACTCCGTGGAAACAGAGTTCTTAAAAAGACAGATTCAACGTTAGCTCCGAAAATATTGATGCAGTCACTCGGATGGCGCCAGGTGGAAATAGCTGTCTAAGCAGAACATACCACGTCCTATGTCCTTGCAGAAGTGGAAGCAAGAATCCGGTTTTGTGTAGATTTTATGGGCGTGATAATGAGCTGTTATGACGTCACGTATCTCTTCCAGTGTAATGAACTTGTGACGAATCAATGACGTCATATTATGGGGAGTGTCTTGTAAGTAAGTTCGTGCATGAGTACGTACGAGCTGTTTCCCCTGCATAATGTGAGAGTAAGATAACTGGGCTCTTAGAAGCAGCCCCTATGTCTTGATTGTTTTAGTGTGTGTGTTCACAGCTAGAATGGGTAAGCGTACTTTTAAGCCCAAGTGTCGCTTTGTCTTTTTATATATTAAACCTTTATTTCAGAGATGACCTTTTTCATATGACTTTTTTATTTATGCCATTTGGGTTTGCTTACAATTTATTTATGTGGGATTTTTTTTTTTTTTTTTTTTTTTATATCCCTAGA
Source organism: Macrobrachium nipponense (assembly GCF_015104395.2). Taxonomy (NCBI): domain Eukaryota; kingdom Metazoa; phylum Arthropoda; class Malacostraca; order Decapoda; family Palaemonidae; genus Macrobrachium; species Macrobrachium nipponense. The sequence goes on along the minus strand of NC_061098.1, from coordinate 34,636,160 downwards.
TGTTTCTGGTGATGGGAACTTATATGGCCATGGAAACTTAATAGATGGTTTCGTGGATATGGTGTTAGGAGACTATGACATTTCTAGATGTCTATTTTATGATTAAACTAATGTTAGTTATTGTAGAGAAAGAGGTGGACGGGTTTGGTTCGATCCCTAGGGTTATTTGGATGAATTATTTGGATTTTGAATTTTGACTTATTCAGTTGAACATTTTATTTCTTTAACAATTTGATTTATTTAGTTTATCCTTTTATTCTTAAATAAATGTATTTTTGTAGTTCACGAGTCTGATTTAGTTACCTTAGGTAATTATGTGAGATTGGTTGGATTGGTTGAGAGAGAGAGAGAGAGAGAGAGAGAGTGTGAAGGAGAGTCGCCTCAGTGCCTTGCTGCTATAAGGTCATTGCTACCAACATATATTTTTGTTTTTCTTTTGAGACTCTGTACCGAGGTTGGAATCTCGGTAACAGATGTATGTATGTATGTATGTGTATGTGTGTGTGTATGGTCAAACAACGAACTTTGCTTTTCGTTGAATACTTGAAGCTGAGGACTGACAAAAACAATCTCTTTGTACCAACAGAAGCAGGAAAAGACAGACGTAGAGAATCTTAAGCAAAATAATAGCGACTCATTCCCAACACAAAGCGATGTTACAACAAGAGAAGGAAAGGATGAGATTGTCACAAAGGCCATTATTTAATAGACTTGGTCCTCGGGTGTTAAACCTGATTGTGAGAGAATTATCTTTTGGGTTTACTTAACCTTTGCCTCCAGTTGGCCTGCAGCTGTGGCAAACGGCAATTAAAGATATTGCTGTATGGTGGTACTGAATATAGGCTGTTATTCTCGGAGCCATTCTCTCTCTCTCTCTCTCTCTCTCTCTCTCTCTCTCTCTCTCTCTCTCTCTCTCTAACGATAACAGGAGAGATTGCGCTCATCTTGAACATATGTAATTATCTTTTCGAAAACTTTTACTTCAAGATGATTTTTTTTTTTCAAAATATTTTTCAAATCTATTGTTGAAAGGAATTGGTGCTTATCTTCACATGTATGTGTTTGTGTGTGTGTGTGTGTGTGTTTGTATGTGTAGCTTAAATTGCATTTGGAAGAATACACGTCCCATCTGTTGTTGAAGGTTTACGTTAAGAATTCATCTGAATAATTCATAGGTGTGTGTCTATCATTAGATTATTATTTTCAGTGTGCCCCATTTCATCACTGGTGTTCATTTGGGATTCGAATGCTTCTGTTTTTGTAACTTCAGATTATTATATAGTAAAATCTCTATTGCTAATACAGCTGTAAGTTCACCCTTTGCTAACAAAGGATAAAAAAACTGTCCTTCCACCGTCTTCAGACAGTGGCGTTGATTATGACTTATAATATCTCGGAAGAGGCAGCGAGCACGTTTGTTTTGAAAGTCAGCTGAGAACTCAACTCTTGACAAGGACGCATCAGGTGAGGTACTGTGGCCTCAGTATCGCTGCTCAAAGGAAGTGGTTCTACTACTGGAGTTCTGGAATAATGGATGCTGTATAGCGCATATCGACTGCAGTTTTCCATAGATCTGGACTGAACGTGCTGGCCAAAGGTAGATGCCCTCCTTCCACTTCTCTGTAGCTGGAATTGTGAAAGCAAAGAAGGGTTACACTACCCTCTGGAATGATGGAGCGGATATACAAACAGAAGGGGTAGTTTTTTTGGGAGAATTCACTAGATAGGTTGGGGCATCCTGTAAGACGTGAACTATTTATATCTATGCAACTCATACATACATGTGTGTGTAGTTATATATATATATATATATATATATATATATATATATATATATATATATATATATAAGAAGATAAAGGACCCATAAAACACTATTTTCACGTTGCAACCATGTATTTCGAGCAGTTCCTTCTGTGCTCCTGATAAATGGTAAAATATTGACATAGTATGTCTTACAAGAGTATAGTATATACAAAACATATGCAAGTGTGGCAGTAAGTCTCTGTTGGTGACCCAGGAAGGGTGGAAATTAAACTATTCCCTGGTGATTTCTGGCCTCATTAACGTCCGGTGGTCGGATGTTCTTGGACACCTGCTTGAGGAGCTGCCTAAGGTAGTTCATCGATGTCATCCGATTTCCAGTGTCCTCCTGACAGGTTCATATTGTTGGTCTAATTGATGATAGCAGATTCCAGCATTTTCCTTTAGTACAGACAGCTACTTTTGAAAATCAGCTACATATGTTTCTTTATTTATACTCTTGTAAGACATCCTATGTCCATATTTTACCAGTGATCAGGAGCACAGAAGGAAATGCTCGAAATATATGGTTGCAACGTGAAAATTGTTTTATGGGCCTTTTATCGTCATATTATACTGTTGTATTACAATAAAAAGACATTCATATATATATATATATATATATATATATATATATATATATATATATATATATATATATATATATGTGTGTGTGTGTGTGTATAGAACGTGTGTGTATGTGTGTGTGTGTTTCTGAGTCTGTATCTGTGCGCATGAAATGGTCGCGTAGAATTCCCCAAGACAAAGTTTTCTTTCGGGCTACAAACTTGTAATCACAAATGGGGCTTAAAACGCATTGTCAGGTCGGCTCCTTTGTTGACAGAACTCACTCTGACCTTCACTTAGTCCAAGATCAAGTTGCCATTGCAACTTGATCACGTATAGCACTTGATATATGAGAATGTAAGGTCAGGATATGAATATAAGAACTGAAATGTTGTTGTCTCTAATTATACGTAACGATTATTCA
>NC_061098.1:34610866-34628366 GCF_015104395.2 Macrobrachium nipponense | reverse complement strand
GGAAAACGGAAGAGAAGTAAACAAAAATGAAATGACAGAAAAAAAATAAGGAAAACAAAGAACAAGATAAAAGTATGGATGCAGAGATACTCATTGATACTACATATGAGGCAATAAAGCAGCATACCTACGAAGAAATAAATTACGATATGACAACAGAAAAGCAAATCCCGAAGAGGCTCTACCCAGATCTATACAATGACGGGAAAGAGGAAAAAATAGACAAGAAAGACAAAATCTGCAACCTTTTGAAAAGAGGGAATTGCAGATTTGGAGAAAGATGTTACTACAAACATCCTAAGATATGTCAAAACTATGAAATATATGGTAAATGTGCATACTTAGATGGATATGGGGATGATTGCAGAGATCTGCATCCAAAAATATGTAAAAACCTAAAAGAAGGAAAAGGATGTAATTTCGACAAAAAATGCAAATATATGCACCCTGTAGCCATGAATCATAATCAAATAAATAACCAACCAAGTAATAAAATCCAAAATAAGAAAGAAACAAATAAAGAGAGAAATCAAGAATATCAGGTAAAAGAGAAAAGCAAACCACCAATGAGATATGCAGAGGTGTCAGCAAAAAATTTCAAAGCATCAGCTCCGAAATTCTACTCAAGAGATAATAACTGTATTTATTATGCAAGAGGATATTGCAGAAATGGAGAAAATTGCAGATTCAGACACAAAATGAATAATTATGATGAAGGAAGATCAAATATTATGGAAAAGTTGGATTTTTTAATGTCAGAATTTCTGGAAATGAAAAAAAGAACAACATACCAGAACAGGAAAGAGACATGGGAAAATCCTTATTACTACCAGTATTAAATGAAGGAGAAAACACGCAAACCATCATAGTGATGAATGCGCAGGGTTTAGTTACGAGTAACTCAAAAAGAAAAATAGAGTACTTAGAAGAACTAACCCAAAATGAAAAGAAAATAGATATAATGAATATAAGTGAAACCTGGTATTCCCAAGAGACTGGGAATGATGATCAAATAAAAGGGTTCCAAACTTATAGATCAGATAGACAAAAAAATAGGAATCAAGGGGGAACCGCAATATATGGGAAAGACAAAAAACAAGGAAAAATATATGAGAAATATAGTAACTCAGAATGTGAACTAATAGCGGTAGAATTTGAATCTGAAAAATTGATGAACATAGTAATATATAGACCTCCTAATACTAAAGAGTTTGACTTAATAATTGAAAAATTGGATGATATATGTAGAAATCACAAGGACTGGACTATTCTCCTATCTGGTGACTTCAACTTTCCTTTCGTAGAATGGAAAGAACGAATAGGAGATTGTGGTTGTACTTATACATATAAAAAAGAGAGTAATAGTAGTGCAGAAGATAAGAGGCAATTTGAAAAGCTATTAGATATGCTACTAGAATACAACATTCAACAAATAAATCACCTGCCAACAAGAAAGGAAAATACTTTAGACCTAGTATTTGTGAACGAGATGAATTATGTTAAAGAAATAATAGTTTATAATGCGAGTATTTCAGACCATAATGTCATAGAATTAACAGTTCATTCCAAAGCAAGTGAAAATAGAGATAAGCAAGAAAAAAAAAAGTGGGAAGGATATGGAAAATACAACTTCTACAGTAAAAATATAAAATGGTCAGAAATTAATGAAGAATTAAACAAAGATTGGATACATTTTCGTAAGTGATGACATAAGGGTAAATACGGAGATATTATATAAAATATTGGAGAAAATAGTGGAAAAATATATACCGAAGAAGAAAAGTAAACATCATTCATGCATACCAAGAGACAGAAGGATCTTGTTCCAGAAAATCAGAAAGTGGAAAAAAGGTCTTGCAAAAGAAAAAAATGCATGGAAAGTTATAGAACTAAAAAGTAAGATAGAAATGCAGAACAAAAGATTATACAATCAAAAGAAAATGAAAAACGGGACTTGGAAGAAAAAACCCTATTAAATATCAAGCAAAACCCCAAACTATTATACTCATATGCGAAGAAGATGAATAAAAGAAGAATAGAAATAGGCCCTCTGAGAATTGAGGGAGATTAACGAATGAAAAAAAGGAAATTTGCAACATACTGGCAGAACGATATAAGAGAGAATTCACCCCTAGAATAGATAATGAAGATAATGATATAGAAGTAAGGGATGAAAATAGTGAATATTTAGCTGACATAGATATTAATGAAGCTGATATTGTGCAGGCTATTAATGAAATTAAAAATGGAGCTGCTGCAGGGCCTGATGGAATTCCTGCTATTTTGTTAAAGAAAGTAGTTCATTCTATCGCAAAGCCACTTGCAATATTATTAAGACAAAGTGTAGATACAGGCAAGATTTATGATGAGCACAAATTAGCATATATTACCCCTACTTTCAAAAGTGGATCAAGACTAGAGGCAAGTAATTATAGGCCTGTGAGTCTAACATCACATATTATGAAAGTGTATGAAAGGGTAATGAAGAAAAATATTATGAAACATTTAATAAAAAATAATTTGTTTAATAAAGGACAACATGGTTTCGTACCCGGAAAAAGTACACAAACCCAACTGTTAGTCCACCGTGAGAACATATTCAAAAATATGAAAAGCGGAAATGAAACAGATGTGGTTTATTTAGACTTTGCAAAAGCTTTTGATAAAGTAGACCATAATATATTAGCGAAGAAAATTAGAAAACACAATATCGTGGATAAAGTAGGAAGATGGTTAAAAGAATTTTTACACAACAGAAAACAGATAGTTATTGCAAACGACGAGAAATCGGATGAAGCCAAGGTAATATCCGGTGTGCCGCAAGGTACGGTGTTAGCTGCAATACTGTTTGTTATTATGATTGAAGACATAGACAATAATGTTAAGGATTCGGTAGTGAGTAGTTTGCAAGATGACACAAGAATAAGTAGAGAAATTACTTGTGATGAAGATAGGAACGCTCTACAAAGAGACCTTAACAAAGTATATGATTGGGCAGAGGTAAATAGGATGGTATTTAACTCTGATAAATTTGAATCAATAAATTATGGAGACAGAGAAAGAAAGCTATATGCATATAAGGGACCTAATAATGAGACCATCACAAATAAGGAAGCAGTTAAAGACCTTGGTGTGATGATGAATAGGAACATGTTATGCAATGATCAAATAGCAACTCTGTTGGCAAAATGTAAAGCAAAAATGGGAATGTTGTTACGGCACTTCAAACAAGAAAGCTGAATACATGATTATGCTTTATAAAACATATGTTCGTAGTCCACCTGAATATTGCAATATGATATGGTACCCACACTATCAAAAGGATATTGCTCAAATAGAGAGTGTACAAAGGTCCTTTACAGCTAGAATAGAAGAAGTTAAGGACCTAGACTACTGGGAAAGACTACAATTCTTAAAATTATATAGTCTAGAAAGGAGAAGAGAACGATACATGATAATTCAGGCATGGAAACAGATAGAAGGAATAGCAGAAAATATCATGGAACTAAAAATATCAGAAAGAGCAAGCAGAGGTAGATTAATAGTGCCCAAAATTATACCAGGAAAATAGGAAAGCAAACAGGACATTAATCCACTACGCACCAGCATCGATAATGCAGCGTCTATTCAATGCGTTGCCAGCTCATCTGAGGAATATATCAGGAGTGAGCGTAGATGTGTTTAAGAATAAGCTCGACAAATATCTAAACTGCATCCCAGACCATCCAAGATTGGAAGATGCAAAATATACCGGAAGATGTACTAGCAACTCTCTGGTAGACATTAGAGGTGCCTCACACTGAGGGACCTGGGGCAACCCGAACAAGATGTAAGGTCTGTAAGGTCTGTAAGATCATTACTACAAAGTTATTGGACTTTATTTCCGGAAATCGCTCAAATATACAGTGCTCGTGAGTATGTGGCGATTCTGATTGTATATTATGAGGTTTGCTTATTGCCCCTATGGCCTAAGCACCCGTTTCCATGGCAACGGTTCGATGGTTTCATCATAAAATCATCGCAAGTTCTCTTGGGTAACGAATGATGCTATCTATGCCGCAAGAGCTGACATGACTTCATGTATGCAACTCCGTAATAACCACAGTTAAGTATTAACTGCATCTAAAAGGAAACAAATTGCATTTCAATGTTAAATAGAGCGTATCTTACTGAGAGATGCCCCAAGGAATCGTTAAGTTTATACAAATCTCCATTAATCAGTTAGGATAGGCAATAGGTCACTAGGTCAGAGAAGAGATGTCCCGTTCTGAAATCGATCTGAAGCAGCTAATTTGCTGAAGAGGAAAATATATTCTATAAAATATTCTTCTTAGTTTTTATGGCTGCTTGAGAGTTTCCTTCAGTCAGTAAGAGGAAACGAGAGTAGATAAGGCAGATGACGGTCACCCTGCTTCCTCCTTCTACCTCCCTTGTTCCATGAACAGCATCCATAACACCGTTCCAAATCTATTGAATGGGGATACAGATGGCTCTAGACTGGACAATGATTTAGAAAATAACTGACATATTTTTCTCAAGTTTGTTTATATTGGTGTGAGCGAAAGATTATTTTGATGAATGACCAGGAATCTCTTTACTAAAATAAGGTGCCAATAGATGTCGTCGGTACTTCCTTTTTAAAGTCATTTAACTGGCCACCCAGAATTTGGGGGGTTTGGGAATGATTCCAGTGGAGGAAATAGGTCGTCACAAGTTTGATAAACAATTAAAAACTGAAATCCACTGTGTATTTAGAGCAACAGGTCTTAAATACCAAGGATCTTGCAGTATCTTGCAGTTTAACCAAATCAACTGCCCACAGATTGATTTTAAAGTGGGAACTAATTCCTAGGATGTATACAATTATTGACCACCCACAGTTTTATTGCCATGCCCCTAGGTAAGGTTAGGTTAGGTTGGGTTAGGTTATTCTAGGTCAAAGTAATTCTGTGACAAGGAATTTGGGTTAGGTTGGATTAGGTTAGGGTAGGTCAAACTAATTCCGTGACAAGGAATTTGGGTTAGGTTGGGTTAGGTTAGGTTAGGTTGGGTTAAGTTAAGGCTAGGATAGGTCGAACCAATTTCGTGATAAAGATTTGGGTTATCAAGAAAATGCTATGGTTAATTTTTAAGTTATGACGTCCCGCTTTTTTCAGGCAAAAGTGTAGTTACCCGGCTACATTTCGGGAATACAAGACTGGGAGCAGCCCTTCCGAAACCTGGTGATTTTTTGGCCATCCTGATTGGTTGATGGGACTTTATGTAAACACGATGGTTATTTAGACACTCTCAAAAAAAAAAAAAAAAAAAAAAAAAACATATTTAGTATATAATGTCTTATGCTTCATTTCATGACAACTAATACTTAACAGAGGTTGGTACATTCTAACCAGTTTTAATAGCTGTCACTTTGTTGTCATATTTTATTCTTAGTTATTTTATTATTCAAGTTTTTGTTATGTATAAGAACTGTATTATCCATTTAGTTTGTTTTCCTCCTCCCCGGTGGTTTGTCTGTTTGGTAATTGCCACTAATGACCATTCTCTCTTTTCATATATTTGAGAGTGAGTGGTGCTGTCACTGTGGCTGTGTCGGAGATGCTTTCGACTGAAGGAGTCAGTTGATCTCTGAGCCTCATTACTCCTGGTAACTGTTAGATTTGCTACGAGAAGCCTGTTTGGATATAGTTATTCTTGGAAAGGATTACTCTTCATCCTGCCTCACCCTCGGCTCTCGTTTAGCCAGGGTATAAGTGACTAATATTTTTGGAATATTCAGGTGATCTTTGGCTCTGATTTGATTTGGACGTCCCAGGTTTTCTGGAGGATCATCCTCGAGGACGTAGGATCGCTGATGCGTGGATCCTGTGGAGTACTATAAATATTTATATACGTACATATGTCACTTTTGTCTCTGGACGCAGAGGCATAGAAATATTTATAAAGATCACGGTTATAACTCCAGTGTTACGGAGGACAGATATTAATATATATATATATATATATATATATATATATATATATATATATATATATATATATATATATATGTGTGTGTGTGTATATGTATATATGTATATATGTATATATGTATATATGTATATATGTATATGTATATATGTATATATATATATATATATATATATATATATATATATATATAATATATATATATATATATATATTATATATATATGATATATATATATATATTTATATATATATATATATATATATATATATATATATATATATATATATATAATATATATATAATATGCGTGCGTGTGTGTGTTTGTGTATATAGAACGTGTGTGTGTGTGAGTTTCCGAGTCTTTGTCTGTGTGCATGAAATGGCCGCGTAGAATTCCCCCAAGACAAGTTTTTCTTTCGGGCTACAAACTTGTAATCACAAATGGGGCTTCAAACGCATTGTCAGGTCGGCTTCTTTGTTGACAGAACTCTCTCTCTGACCTTCACTTAGTCCAAGATCAAGTTGCCATTGCAACTTGATATCAGAGAATGTAAGGTCAGGATATGAATATACTAACTTCAACTGTGGAGGTCTCTAATTATATGCAACGTTAATTCACAAAAATGTTAATACAGCATTTAATATAGTGTTGATGTAACCACATTCCACAACATTTAGCGCCGTCTTGCTAATTTTTTAGACTATATATTTTTTATATATCTAAAATCATTTCTATATCAAACATTGAATGATTTCTTACGTGACTTGTTTTTCTTATCACAGAAATTGGCATCAATACATGATCGAAGTTTACCCAGAAACAGATTTGTTATGACGAAATTCAAAATCTTTATTCCAGCAACAATATCCAGCTGATAATTCCTCGATCTCGATTGCCGTTGAGAAAAGGGAAGCCAGTTCAGTATAGTACTACAAGTATTATTCAAGTGATTCGTATTAGTGTTATTGAAGACAGGTTCTGAACTAAAAAGGTATCATTTCCAAAAGTCAGATTAGTGTTATACATCGTAACCTGGAAAACGTTAGATTTTGCCTTTCGTAAAGACGCCTTTCGTGAGACGAAAGTATTTGTTTCATATGAGCCAGCATCCCAGAACACATATCATTCATATGAGTAATCTTAGTCAAAAACTGCCCGTCAGGAATCTATATTAAATCTTGAATCTAATGACCCATAAGGGTTTTCGGAGGTCATTATCTATTACTAATATTTCTTGGGGGTTCATTATCTTTATGATACTCACAGTCTTTTGTTTTTATGTTTTTACGGTCATCACCGACGACCTTGTACTAAACACGCCTCTGCAAAGGTGGATACATACCGGGCTAAAATCCTTGCAGGTGACTATCTAGGAAAGATCCTAAATCTTCTGCTTTTTCTCCGTTGCCGTTGGAGGCGCAATATTGGAGACCCACTTCTTTGTTGACCCATCCTTAGTAGGGTGGGGGACTGAGAGAGAGATTAGGCGCAGGTGTCATCCCTGGGTGCAGGAGCTGTGCAATGAAAGACGTAGGATCCGTCGCTCGTGATTCACTTGTCCCTGACCTTCCGCCTTTTGCCCCGAATAAGGCTGCGCTGTGAGTGGAAGCCGGAGGATCTCTATCTCGCCCCTCTGGGAAACATTAATCGTCGTCTCGCCGCGATTGATCGAACCGAACAGGCAATTTTAGACCTTAACTCTTGGAGCGTAACCAAATGTGCGATAAGATATAGGTGTTGGATTGCCCAGATTGAAAAGCGGAAATTTCCAGCTTCAAAAAAGGAACGAGTGCTCAAGTGCGAACACAGCTTACACTAGGGTAAACGACCGAATGGTGACGTAGCGGCCATCTCTCCCGGAACGCGGCCACCTTCCCGAAAAAGTCCGTACATGAACTCGCTGCTATGAGCGCCAGTCAATAGTTGTGGCCCATCCAGGCATCACACCGAGACCTCTACGCTCCTCTCAAATGAAGTGTTTTCTCCTAAATTACAAAATGATGGATGTCATAATTCAAGTGCTTTTTTGGTGAGTGGCCGCCTTCTGAGAGAGGCGGCCGCTATGTCGCCGCTCGGTCGTTGACCATATAAACGACCTTGATTCCATTTTCAGCGCTTTTAATGAAGTGACCGGGAACTGGGGATGACTGACAGTGTAATCCACCCAGATGCAATATGTAATCCCAGCTGATCTCTGTGAAAATCAGGAATGGATTAGGATGTTCTGTAATCAACTGGATATAAGAATGAAGTCCTGAATTAGCTCCCGGATTCATTGTTGTTTTTGTCTCACAGACCATGATTCGACTTCAGTTGTTTTTCGCCTCTGTTTACAAAATGTAAATTGTTGTTCTGCACTTGTGGAATATTTTTAGTTATATTTTAAATATAATAATATATATTATATATTTATATTTTTAGAATATATATATATATATATATATAATATATATATATATATATATATATTATATATATATATATCGTGTGTGTGTGTGTGTGTGTGGGTGTGTGTGTAAATAAAGGTATAAGCCACGAAGGAAAAATAAACAACGGGTGATTGTGTGTGCTTTTCTTCAACCAGCTCTCTCCCTCTTCAGTCCATAAAACAAACAGTGACCGAGATGTATACTACACGTTACAACCAAGTAAAATTCGGCGCAATCGAGTTTTCTGTACAGCGTATAATAAAGGAACCTTAAACTCAGCCCGCTGGGGGCCTGTTTATAGCGTTGCCAGACGCACAATTATGGCTAACTTTAACTTTAAAATAAAATAAAAGCTACTGAGGCTAGAGGGCTGCAATTTGGTAAGTGTGATGATTGAAGGGTGGATGATTAACATACCAAATTGCATTCCTTTAGCCTCAGTCGTTTTTAAGATCTAGGGACGGACGGACAGACAAAAAGCATCTGAATAGTTTTCTTTTGCAGAAAACTAAAACGTTCGTAAATAAGACGACAAATCAAAGGAATAAAAGATGGAACTTCGTCGTCATTCCATTATCTCTGGAGTCACGTAGCAGAGAAGTCAACCCTTCCAGGGACCCTGCAAAGCTTCTCAGAATTAACAAAATTGGCGGGGCACTGCATGCAATAGGGCGTGGCATCGCTGCCTGTCCACATGTCTCATGGAGGAAGCATACACACACGAGAGCTTACAAATATGGAAGCATACACAAGGCTTTGCAGTCATTACTTCATAACGTGTAAATAGCAAGACAAAACTCCACTTCGTGATGAGATCCTTTACATAACATTGACTGCAGTCACTGTATAACCTCCAGTATAATTCTTCTCAAGGATTAAACTTGTAAATTATTGTTTTAACTCAAAGTCCGTGAAATTAATGCCATGATACGAATATTTATCTTTCAATTATTCCGTTGTTTGGAGGAGACAGCGTTTTCTAGATATCGCATGAACGAGGCGTTAGACTTATCCAACACCATCAGCAATTGTACTAAAGAACATTTCAGAGATATTCGCTTCTCCTTTTGATCATTTTTCCCCTCCTGAATTCTCTCGAAATAAATGAGAATGTTTTCCTTAATACTCGATAAATAAATGCATGTAAACTAAACCTGACGTTATTTCGTTCATAAAATTGGGTGCGGAAATATAAATTTTCTATAGAATAGAATACAATAAAGAGTTTAGGCCACAGGCCAAGAGCTGGGATCTATGAGGTCACTCATCACTGAGTAGAAACGTTTGAAGGTCTAACAGAAGGAAAATCTCAAAGCAGTTGAAGCATTATGAGTCAGTTGTTAGGAGAGGTTGAAAAGGTGGATAGTAGAGAGAGAATGTGAATGAAAGTACAGTAAAATGAATAAGAGAGGTTGCAACATAGGTCAGAAGGGACGCTGCAAAGACCCTTAATTAATGCCTGCAGTGCACCACGTGAGATGCACTGACTGCACTCCCACTCCTATAAAAACAATTTCCTTATAAACGAGATCCTTTCGTAGACTCCAGTTTCAGTCTGCGCAAAACTGACCATAAGAAAAAAAACAAACTAAAAAAAGACAAGGTCGAATTATTACGATCTTCTCCACCTATCTGGTTAGGGAATGTAAATACAAGAGAGGAATTTAGCGCTAATGAAAACCTTTGTGCCGTAAACATTCACTCAGGTAATCCTCCAACACCTTTCACGGCTGCCTTTGGCACGATTTAGCGCCAGGTGGGAGTTTTATATCTCGTCGCCATCTTCGTTTGGTCAAGTCTTCTGATACCTCGAACGTTCTCAATGAGTGACTTTGTTTGTTTGTTTGCTTGTTTGTTTTTTGATGGGAAAATTTATGATGTTTAATTGCAGCCCTTATAGTATGTGAATGATTCTTTGGTTTTAGGTTTTATTTCGTTTGATAATGTTTTTCCTTCATATGTATATATATATATATATATATATATATATATATATATATATATATATATATATATATATATATATATATATATATATATATTGTGATGAAATGCCTCACCACAGCCAGACACCTGAACCCTCATCACAGGTACTAAACGACTGAATACTCTAAAGGCAACAGCGATCCCTTAAACAACTTTCCAGTATTGCAGAAAATCAGACTAAGTTCATTAAAACAGTTGTGAGGTGATCTTATATGTAATTAAGTTAATCAAAGGGCATCTCTCCATAAACAACTTTAAAAGACTAAGTATTTCCCTGATTTTAAAAGTCTAAGTACTTCCCTGGTTCTAAATCACTTCAGTTATATTGAAGGAAAACAGCTCAATTACCATATTATGTTTCTACCTAAAAAACTTAAATATACTGGTGAAAAAGAAAACACTTATAAGAATTTTAAATACAAAATTTATTATCAAACTCGAAATTTATAAGTGAAACTCACAATCTCGGGGAAATTTACTGTTACTTGACAACAACATAAAGTTTAATTAATTCTTGAATTAATTATTAAGTAAAATTAAATCAAAATTAATTTATCACAAAAATCAAGAAAATTAATTAAGTCAATCAAAATTTAAAAGTGTTAGGTAATAACTATTTGGAAATTATTTCAAAGTGCTAAAAATCACTAAAACTTGAATAGAATTCTGAGTAAATACAAATTAATTAACAATTGTTAAATTCATTAAAATATGCAACGATTAATTAATGAAAACAATTAAGTTAATCAAATTGTGAATGTAAATGAAAACACAGAAAAACGTGGAAAATACCAAAATTGCAAAAAAAGCATTAATCATAGAATATAAAAAAACAGACTTTAATAAGAAAATTGGACAAATGCACAAAAAATCACTTCAATAAGAAAAATGGATAAATGCACAAAAAATCACTTCAATAAGAAAAATGGATAAATGCTCAAAAAAATCACTTCAAAAGAAATAAACACAGAACATAAAAATTAGCAATGTGTAAAAAATGGAATTGTTTCACCAAACCTTTAAAGTTATTAATGTTGCAACTTTAAAATTGCAATAATACATTACCTTGGTACCAATTGTTTCTGCTGCACCTAGTTCCAAAATTTCACCATAAACAATTCACAATATTCCAAACAAGAAAAGGTGCCGTTTCAAACTTGTACAATATTTGTTCAGATTCCACAATAAGCACTAAGTAATACTAAATAGCTTTAAGAAATACGAAATCTAAAATATACGAGTGACCAATCACTAAATATAAAATCTTTATGTTAATGTGAAATAAAAAATGGCGTGGGGGAGAGAGAGAGGGAGATGATCTCTTTACGCCACGGGTTCAAATTTCAGAATGACAAAACTCTCTTTCGAAAGGCAAAATGTTCAGTGGACCTAGCCCCAAAATGGTTGGGAGAGTAATTTGGGACGAGAGACACCTAAAATCGTAAAAATTCTATTTCAAAACAATAAGTAGAAAGAAAGTGAGATTACAATCATAACTAACATTTATTTTTACGTGATTTAAGACTAAAAGTCTTTTAAAGTAAAATATATGATTATAGAATCTTCTCGAATGAAATAAAGTTTTGTCATTTCCTTGAGTGACGTCACAAACTTTCCATTTCCAAATTTAGATTACTTACGAGGCAACAAACTCTCTTTTGGTAAATCGAGAGATATAAGAGTTAATTTACCAGTAATATTAGCTAGTTTTCAATGCAAAAACATCTCTAACTACTTATATGAAATGAAAGGCATCAGCCATTTGTAAAATGTTTTAAATTTGCAAAAAATGGTGCAATCCTTCCAAGTGATTTCTTGACAAAGACAAGTGTGAAACAAGACACAAGCATAGCATGTTTAAAAAGAAGAAGAAGAAAAAAAAAATGGAACCATGCGGTTCCAGGCGGTGACAGCTATTTTCCTGCTTTGAACAGACAAGCTATTTCTTTTTCTTCTCACATTCGACATTATCTTAACTTTAAAATCATGTTATGCAAAATCTGAACATACATTATTAGAACACACTAACTCTAAGCTAAATAAGGAATCTAAAAATATTGCAAACGATTTTACAACGCTTCATACAGTTAAAGAGAGGATGATACATACGCATTACGAAATTAACAGCATATAAAATATATGTATATATATATATATATATATATATATATATATAATATATATATATATATATATAATATATATATATATGTGTGTGTGTGTGTGTGTGTGTGTGTGGGTGTGTGTGTATGTGAGTACATGTGTGCGTATGTATGTATATATGTATGTATGCAAAGAATGGTATTCATCATTTTCATTGAATAGAATCTCGTAAAATGTTGAAGAATAACAACTGCATTCACATCCTCCTCCGAAAAGACCAGACAAATTATATTGGTAATATGAATTACAAATTCGAGTCTTTTGTATTTTACTTAATACATTAATCCCCAACCCTTATCATTCCTCATTCCTCACTTCCCTCTCTATATAAACCTCATAACACAGAGGATATTAGTCTCAATGTTAATTACTCCACGATGCTGTTCTGCTGCAAGTAACGAAATAGACCTTAATTAATAGTAGATTCCAGCACGTCCTTCTTGTCTCTCTCTCTCTCTCTCTCTCTCTCTCTCTCTCTCTCTCTCTCTCTCTCTCTCTCTTCCTGCCAAAAGCCTAGCTTCAACAATCAATGAGTTTCAGGCATGTAATCGCGTTTGCCAAATGGCTTCATGTATTCCATTAAGGACAACTGTTCTCTCTCTCTCTCTCTCTCTCTCTCTCTCTCGCTCTCTCTCTCTCTCTCTCTCTCTCTCTCTCTGTGTGCCCTAATTATTTTGCATATTATATCCTTGTGAGATGAGATAAGGTTATTTGATTTTAGTAAGTAATGACCTTAGGTTGCCTATCATTACTACAAAGTGATTGGATTTTATTTCCGGAACTCGTTCAAATATACAGTGCTCGTGAGTATGTGGCGATTCTGATTGTATATGAGATTTGCTTACTGCCCCTTTAGCCCATGGCAACGGTTCGATGGTTTCATCATAAAATCATCGTAAATTCTTTTGGGTAACGAATGATGCTATCTGTGCCTAAGGAGCTGACATGGCTTCATGTATGCAACTCCTTAATAACCTCAGTTAAGAATTAACTGAATCTAAAAGGAAGCAAATGGCATTTCACTGTTAAAAAGAACGTTTCATGCTGAGAGATGTCCAGAAGAATCGTTAAGTTTATACAAATTAATCAATAGGTCACTAGGTCAGTCCTTAAAATAGTATTAAGTTTCTATTGAATAGGCTATTACAGAAAGTATTTTGGGTTGCCTTTTTGGTTTCGAAATATCAATTAGTAGCATTACCAACTGTTGATCATCAATAGGACAGGAACTTCTTCAATTTGGGAAATCACTTCTGATCTGTTTGTGATGATAACATCTAGCAGTGATGAGGTTATTCTTGTAATTATTGTGGGTTTATTAATTGCCTGAAGTAGGTTGCACTGGTGTATAATTTTACTCAATTTACCATTAGAGGATAATAAATCATCACTGACGTTAAGTACTGTAAAAAAATGGCTTTTCACTTAAGGAAACAATTCTAAAAACAGCCTTAATGTAATCAAAAGTGGAGATTATCCAGACATCTCCAACTCCTACTACTTTATCAACATTTAAGATAATTTTATCAACTTTTAATCAAATCATCTCGAACATAAATGGAAGTTCCTCCCCCTCTTCCTTAGTTGCAATGATATATATCAACATTTGAGAGAGAGAGAGAGAGAGAGAGAGAGAGAGACCTTACATCTTGTTCGGGTTGCCCCAGGTCCCTCAGTGTGAGGCACCTCTAATGTCTACCAGAGAGTTGCTAGTACATCTTCCGGTATATTTTGCATCTTCCAATCTTGGATGGTCTGGGATGCAGTTTAGATATTTGTCGAGCTTATTCTTAAACACATCTACGCTCACTCCTGATATATTCCTCAGATGAGCTGGCAACGCATTGAATAGACGCTGCATTATCGATGCTGGTGCGTAGTGGATTAATGTCCTGTGTGCTTTCCTTATTTTTCCTGGTATAGTTTTGGGCACTATTAATCTACCTCTGCTTGCTCTTTCTGATATTTTTAGTTCCATGATATTTTCTGCTATTCCTTCTATCTGTTTCCATGCCTGAATTATCATGTAGCGTTCTCTTCTCCTTTCTAGACTATATAATTTTAAGAATTGTAGTCTTTCCCAGTAGTCTAGGTCCTTAACTTCTTCTATTCTAGCTGTAAAGGACCTTTGTACACTCTCTATTTGTGCAATATCCTTTTGATAGTGTGGGTACCATATCATATTGCAATATTCAAGTGGACTACGAACATATGTTTTATAAAGCATAATCATGTGTTCAGCTTTTCTTGTTTTGAAGTGCCTTAACAACATTCCCATTTTTGCTTTACATTTTGCCAACAGAGTTGCTATTTGATCATTGCATAACATGTTCCTATTCATCATCACACCAAGGTCTTTAACTGCTTCCTTATTTGTGATGGTCTCATTATTAGGTCCCTTATATGCATATAGCTTTCTTTCTCTGTCTCCATAATTTATTGATTCAAATTTATCAGAGTTAAATACCATCCTATTTACCTCTGCCCAATCATATACTTTGTTAAGGTCTCTTTGTAGAGCGTTCCTATCTTCATCACAAGTAATTTCTCTACTTATTCTTGTGTCATCTGCGAAACTACTCACTACCGAATCCTTCACATTATTGTCTATGTCTTCAATCATAATAACAAACAGTATTGCAGCTAACACCGTACCTTGCGGCACACCGGATATTACCTTGACTTCATCCGATTTCTCGTCGTTTGCAATAACTATCTGTTTTCTGTTGTGTAAAAATTCTTTTAACCATCTTCCTACTTTATCCACGATATTGTGTTTTCTAATTTTCTTCGCTAATATATTATGGTCTACTTTATCAAACGCTTTTGCAAAGTCTAAATAAACCACATCTGTTTCATTTCCGCTTTTCATATTTTTGAATATGTTCTCACGTTGGACTAACAGTTGGGTTTGTGTACTTTTTCCGGGTACGAAACCATGTTGTCCTTTATTAAACAAATTATTTTTTATTAAATGTTTCATAATATTTTTCTTCATTACCCTTTCATACACTTTCATAATATGTGATGTTAGACTCACAGGCCTATAATTACTTGCCTCTAGTCTTGATCCACTTTTGAAAGTAGGGGTAATATATGCTAATTTGTGCTCATCATAAATCTTGCCTGTATCTACACTTTGTCTTAATAATATTGCAAGTGGCTTTGCGATAGAATGAACTACTTTCTTTAACAAAATAGCAGGAATTCCATCAGGCCCTGCAGCAGAGAGAGAGAGAGAGAGAGAATAACCTTTCTTGGAATGTGTCAAATAAGGCCCTGTCCACACTAGCGGGCACTGCCCGACGGGCAAACATCATTCCCATAACCTGTTCCAATATACTGACCGACGGGTAGACATAGTTCCCGTAACCTGTTCTATTATATTGACCTACGGGCAGACATAGTTCCTATAATCTGTTCCATTATACTGAACTACCAAGTATGGAGCCAGAACGATGAGATTGTCCGGTAACACTGCTTCAGAAGCGAGAGAAACTATAAACAGCTGGAAGTGCCCGACGGGCATGCCCGCTAGTGTGGACAGGCCATTAGAGAGAGAGGCAGACAGGCAGACAGATATTTTGATGCTTAATGTCATACTGTAACATATAGGTGGAATCTGTTTTAGGTAAAGTTTACCTGACATAAATTTTATCATAAGCGAGATAATGTTGTATATCATTTGATAATGTCTTGCTTTCATATATTTTGATTTTTTATGCCATGAACAGGGGAAAGTTTAGCAGATATATTTTTTATGTCATGAGTATGGGAATGTTGAGCTGATATATTCTGATGTCTTAGTCCATCAATAAGGTAATGTTTACCTGATATATTTCTATGCTTTATGTCATTAATGAGGAATCTTAGCTGATATATTTAGATGTTTTATTCCATGAATAAAGCAATGTTTACCTGATAATTTTGTTTTTATGTCATGAATAAGACAATGTTTACCAGATGTATTCTTATGTTTTACGTTATGAATAGGGCAATCTTTACCTGACATATTTCTGTGCTTTATGTTAAGAATGAGAATAACTTAGCTGATATATTTTTAGGAATAGGGCAATGTTTTCCTGGCATATTTCTATTCTTTGTCAGCAATAGGGCAATGTTTAGCTGATACATTTTTGTTTTATGCGATTAATAGAGCAATGTTTACCTGGTATGTTTATATGCATTAATCATGAATAGAAAATGTGTGGCTGATTTGTTTTTGTTGTATGTCATGGACAAGAATGTGTTTACCTGATATATGGCAATGTTTAGTTGATATATTTTTGTTTCATGCGATGCATAAGATAATGCGTAGTTGGTATATTTCTGTTGTCTTTCATGAATAACATAATGTTTGAACAAAATCTATTGCTCCAACGCTGAGAACATAACTGTGCTTTTGAAAAGATGAAAGAACTTGCGTATATTCTATTATTTCCTTGTTCTTTCCTTCATTTTTCATATCCTTCTCTCCCTCCTTTATCAAATTATGCATTCACTCATGCAATTATCTCTTCTCATTATCTCTTTTTAATCTTCTTTCGTTTGTGCTTTTTATTAGCTTATTTTTTAAGAGATTATGCAACAAAGTCCCACAGCTTTTATAATCATCATTTTTTATAGTTTCGGTTTCTATCTCCAAAAATTATCCTAAGATTCTGTCCCCAAATAATTTGAGAAGAAATATGTTAATAGTGTACAGTTTTGCAACACGTACATACTTTATACCCCACCATCATTATGTTAATGCACCGATGCACACACTTCACTGCATTTCATTTCACATAATTTATTTTCACAAGTACTTTCTATAATATAAGAAATATAGCAAATTAAAATATGTTCTATAAGTAGCCTAGATGGTTGTGAAGGGTGGAGCCAAGTGGCCCATCACACTCAAATACTGGTAACTCAACTAAGTTATTTCATAAATACAAATCCTGT
>NC_061098.1:34608472-34610366 GCF_015104395.2 Macrobrachium nipponense | reverse complement strand
CAAGTGAATGCCCGGCACTTGCACAGAACCAGTACAAAAAGAGGCATGATTCAGTGGCAAAAGCCCTCCACTGGAGCCTGTGCAAGAAACATCAGCTACCTTGCAGTAATAAGTGGTACGAGCACCAACCTGAAGGAGTGATAGAAAACGATCAGGCAAAGATCCTCTGGGACTATGGTATCAGAACGGATAGGGTGATACGTGCAAACAGACCCAGACGTGACGTTGATTGACAAAGTCAAGAAGAAAGTATCACTCATTGATGTCGCATACCATGGTACACCAGAGTTGAAGAGAAAGAGGGGAAAAAATGGATAAGTATCAAGATCTGAAATAGAAATAAGAAGGATATGGGATATGCCAGTGGAAATTGTACCTATCATAGGAGCACTAGGCACGATCCCAAGATCCCTGAAAAGGAATCTAGAAAAACTAGAGGCTGAAGTAGCTCAGGACTCATGCAGAAGAGTGTGATCCTAGAAACGGCACACATAGTAAGAAAAGTGATGGACTCCTAAGGAGGCAGGATGCAACCCGGAACCCCACACTATAAATACCACCCAGTCGAATTGGAGGACTGTGATAGAGCAAAAAAAAAAAAAAAAAAAAAAAAAAAAAAAAAAAAAAAAAAAAAAAAAAAATAAAAAAAAAAAAAAAAAAAAAAAAAAAAAAAAAAAAAAAAAATAATAATAATAATAATAATAATAATAATAATAATAATAATAATAATGATAATAATAATAAACTTAAACATCATTAAAAGTATAATATCTTAAAATAAGTTATTCAATACAAAAATTATATAATATTATTCTATAATTGTTTCAAAACCTGCCATGCCTTTACGATTACACACCATATTTGAGAACATAACATTTATAGAAGAACAGTCGTTATTACCATTCAATAACAAACAAACGAAATATAATAACGAAACTACTGTAAAATAATAATAACAATAAAACCCCTTTAATAAACATTATTACAATTCAGCGCGTGATTTCTTTCGAGAAGGGAAAAGCGCTCTTGCACACGTATTCCGTACGGGTGAGAATTGAATGCAGGCAACGAGAGCACAGCGTAGTAACGAATTTCATTATCAAAAAAGGACCTTGCTTGCAGGAGGAAAGCACAGGATTGCATGAACAGAAGCGAAGGAGAAAAAAGAAGATGCCTTTAAATTCTTAACTGATTTTGGAGAGAGAGAGAGAGAGAGAGAGAATCTACCTAAAAGAAAGGGGTTCCAGAGAGAGAGAGAGAGAGAGAGAGAGAGAGAGAGAGAGAGAGAATCTACCTAAAAGAAAGAGGTTCCACACACACACAGAATCTGCCCACAGGAAAGATGTTCCAGAGAGAGAGAGAGAGAGAGAGAGAGAGAGAGAGAGAGAGAGAGAGATGTGTCTAATACTCGTTCCCACAACAAGAAAGAGGTTCCAGAGAGAGAGAGAGAGATGTAAAGGGAGATTCCAAAATAAAAGAACTGGACTTAAAGAGGAAAGAGGGAGCGGTAAACCTTATAATCTTATGCTCCAATTAGATAACATTGTCATGGTAATTGCTTGATAGCAAAGAAAGGTAAAGGAAAGGAAAACGCATCTTCGAGAAGTTCTGCAGCACGGAGGCTTTCACGTGAGTGTTGGAGGCGCTTGTTCTCATTATGTTTCTAGAATCGGCAGGAGCGTTGTGGAACTTGACAGGAGCCGACGTGACGTGAGTAACGCCGCGATTTCTGATGCAAAACTTCGTCGAGATTCTTCTAAGAAGTTCCGGTAATCTCGGGAGCCTGTGACGTTCGCTGGTAAGCCACGCCCCCAGGTTGCCGTATAAATACGACTGACGAAGTAGGAGGGAGCAGATCATCAGTAAGTCACAGATCAGATTATCAGTGAGAGCC
>NC_061098.1:34565972-34600972 GCF_015104395.2 Macrobrachium nipponense | reverse complement strand
ATACCACAATCTAGATACATGAGACATGATAAAATAGAAAAAGAAAATGAATAATCGTCACTTATCCACAAAATAGCTGAGGTAGCATAAAAGCTAGTAAACATCATACTGGTAATAACAGTAATATTATTGGTGAGAAAAAAAAAATGCATTGAGAGTAATAACAGTTGGTGCACATATTATATAACTCAAATTTCAACTATAGACCTTAGGTGTTTACATTAGTCAGGTCCAGAGGGCTTAATACATAAATTAAATGTAAATAAAACTTTAACTTGATAGGAATCACAGTAATAATGAAAAATTAAAATATCAGCAATAAATGTAATAATGACAAAAACTGCAGATGACATCGCCAATACAGATATTAAGTTCCTTTAGGGACAAAGGCCTCCTTTCCCATCTTTCCCACAATTTAGATTTTCTTCTTGCTTCACTCCTTAGGATCGTTTGTATGAGCGAGTTGCTGCTGTTTCTCACTCGGGTTACCAGACTGGACATTGTTCGCCTAACAATGATTTTTAAATTGTCCAGGTGGTTTTCAATGAACATCTGTGTGGCGGAGTGGTAGCGGGGAGTGTTTGTGAGGCGTCTCAGAATGTCATTGTGCACAACAGTGATGCGTCTCATGGTCTCTCGGGTATAGTTCGTCCAGAGGGAACACCCATAGATACTGTAGCAGTACGAGCGGAATAGCAGCAGTTTCCCGTCTCGGTGACAGAAGGCAAACCTCCTTGCAATCATGTTGCCAGCTGCACATAGTTTACGACGCCTCTGTTCAATGTCTGCCGTATCTTTTAGGTCGTCGGTGATAATGTGACCCAAATACGGAAATTTGTGCACAAATTCCAGCCAATGGTTTCCGAGGAAAATTTGAGGTTCTGCAATATGCTTAAGCGATCTCGGGAGCAGCGACATGCACTGGGTCTTGGTTTCGTTGTAGATTATATCAAATTCCTCTGCATATTGGCGGCAGGTGTCGATGAGTCGTTGGAGACCTTGCACTGATGGGGAAATCAGAACCATATCGTCGGCGTAACAGAGGTTGTTTATAGTTGTTTCATTGACGGTGCATCCGATTGGGAGCGAGTTCAGTTTGACATTCAAGTCATCTGTGTACGTCCGAAGCCCGTTTAGGGAGCCGAAGGTGTAAGATAACACGTTACCCCATTTGACACAGAATTGCTGTGTGGAGAACCAGCAATGTAAAATGCCAATTAGGTACAGGGGTGTGCCCCTTTTGTGCAGCTTCAGGAAGAGCTTCAGGTTTACTCGGTCAAATGCTTTTTTCACATCTACAAAACAAAGGAAAACAGGAGAGGCTGATGATAGGTAGTAGTTCAGCAATTCTTTCACTATGTAGATGCAGGTGTCGGTTGAGTGGTTTGCTTTAAACCCGAACTGGTTGTCAGTGGTGTGTAGAAAGGGGAGAAGTCTAACTAGAAGAACAGACTTAAGTATCTTCGATGCGATCGTTGTGATTGCAATCAGCCGGTAGTTGCCAGGGTCAGCAGCATCCTTTAGCTTGTTTTTGATTAATGGTATCAAGTGAACTAAGAGTAAGGAGTCTGGAAGAAACCGGTGAATTATGCATGCATTGAATAGGGCAGCTAGCAAAATGTAAATTATCGGATTGCAGTGTTTGAAGGCCTCTGCAGGAAGACCATCACAGCCGGGCGATATATTATTAGGTAGGCTGTTTATGGCATCGCTGATGTTACCTGGCGTAATACGGTCTACAAAATGAAATTGAATGTTGTCAGTAAGGAGGTTATCTACATCCCTTCGGGAATCTTGATTATTTATGCAATTCAGGATATTGTTGAAGTGATCGCCCCACATACTTGCAATAGCTTCGTCTCCAACTGCTTCCCCTACTCTCTGTGATAGCTTTTTAGTTTTGGGATTTAAAGACTGGATATCTTTCCAAGGACGAGGATAATCACCAGATTCTAAGTTTCTAGACATTGCATCGGCTCTTCGTTGTTTTTCATTTAACCTGCAGTGCTTAAGAGCAAGTTTGAACTGCGCTCTCGCCCGTCTCATTAGCAATGCAGTGTGCCCTTCCCTGGGGCTACCATTTTGCCTCCACAGTAAAAACATTTCTCGTAAGTATGTATACAGATCTTTAACCAAGTCATTCCATCCAGGTATATTACGAGAATTACCTTGACGAAATCTGTAGGCAGTCCTGCCCGAAGCAAGCAAAGCGGAGATTATGTTCGAATAGAATTCATTAAGATCCCTCTTGTGGTGGTCATTTCTACAATTTGTGTTAGTACAAAGTAAGGCGTCTGCTGGTTGAACTAATGACCGCAACCTGGTTTCCGTGGTCGCCCTAAAGTATCTGGTTTTCTGTTGGTTTTTAAAATCCCAGTTTACCGCTGGTGGGCGATCAGTTAGGGGGTTCACGGTAGGGAGGGTTGGGGTACTGAATGACACCTGTAATGGGATGTGATCGTAGCCCGTTGCAAGATCATAGCGAATATTGCAGATTATAATAGAATCATGAAGTTGTGGAGATGTGATGCAGTGGTCCAGCCAGGAAGTTGTAATAGCGTCCGCTCTATTATGTACATATGAATAAGAGGAGGGAGGGAGGAGCATTACATCGCTAATTTGGAGAGCATGATTTTGACAGAAGCGAGTAAGTTCATTATAAAATTGTTTTGTGGGGTGAGAATTAAGGTCCCCGATTATACAAATATGATCAGCAGGAGAATCATGAATAATACTGTGTAACTCCCCTAGGATCATGCAGTAATGATGAAAATTATTGTTATTTTCCCATGGCATATAAAAATTAATAATTAGGATATTAGAGTTCCCTACTGTCACTTGAAGCCCCAGCAATCTGTCACTCCTGTAGGTCATCACCTTTATCATATTGTCTAACGATTTGTGCCACAGGAAAGAAAGGCCTCCTTTCAGGCGACCGGCTAGGATTTGATCTGTAACTTGCATCGATGAAGTCGAGAAGGTTCTGAAGTCTTCATGAATTGAATCGCATATGGCAAGGTCATGTGGCCAGAGGAGCGTTGCAGTGCAATAATGCCTTTGAAGTTTTTGCAGAACATGTTTAGGAGAGGAATGTTCCGCTTGAGGCCAAAGATATTCCAAGAGATTATGTTTAATGTATCCATGGCTACTCACGAAGATGGGAGATGAATGCGCTGATCATTTGGGTGGATGGGGGGTTAGCCAGGGGGAGTGGGCAGTCACTCGCCGTGGGGGATTGACTGGCACTTGCGGTGGAAATGACCGTGGTTGGAGTGTCACAGTAAGTTCCCCTGGGGGTGGTTGATCCCGGATTAGTTTGTATCTTGAAACTAATATATTAGGACCGAAATTCTCGCCTTTAAGAACATCGAGGTGTTGAAATAGGCAGGTAATCCTGTAAGCCACTTTATGTTTAATCCTGCATGGGAGTTCGTGAGAGATGAGTGGGTCAGAGCCAGTGGGTCACCGATGAGCACAGATTGTGAATTACTACGTGACATCTCTTCTCAGGTGTCGGGCGAGGTGAAACACGAATGTTGGGCTCCGGTCCAGCGGCCAAACGGGAGGTTCTTCTTTTCTTTCTGCTTGTTTGTATTTGCCAGCCGCCAGACCCCTCATGATCAGTTTCAACTGCATCTACGATGGGGGGTTGGGGGGGAGAGATAGGGTGGGGAGGATTACGAGGGCTACTAATCATCACCGGAGATATATCTTCCACCAGAGGCACTGGGGAGGGAGAAGAGGTTGGGGGATCAACAGTCCCCTCGGAACGGGGCACTTCCGTGTTGCTGGGAGGCGAGGAAAAACTGGATACCGCATTCATAGTAGTCTGGTGGCTATCTGTATGATTGTCTATCGATCCCTGCACTCCTTTGATCGCATCCCAGATCCGTGTGAGGTTATTTGATTCCACCGTTTTAAGGCTGTTTATTGATTCCTGTAGTCCTTTGATCACGTCCCAGATTCTTGATAATTTATCATTTGTCTCCTCAATTTTTTCAGAGTTTTTTCAATTATATCTGAGAGAGATTTTGCTGTTTTGAAAGCATTTTCTGCAGTGTGGTATACCGCAGGTAGGCTTAGGTCAGCAGGGCCCTTTGGAGGCAGGTTGTAAGGGTCATCAGCGTAGCTTTCCACCGAGCAGGTCCTTAGCCACTTAGTGATATACGATATTTTTTTGTGAGAGGACAAGTTCTTCGCGGAATGCTCCTTGAGAATGCTCTCTGGTATCAGATCTTTGCATTTCGTATATGCAACGTTGATTTCCTCATCGGAGAAGGCATCACTGACAGATTGTATAGCGGACTCAACGTCGGAACGGTTCGATTGGTATTGTAAATAGAAAAGACAATTGTTTGCGAGTACGGAACTTGGGTGTGGGGCACAGGCACCGGTAGGTGCCAGGGTCACTTGCGCAACGGTTGGAGGTTGGTCGGATGACATTTTTGCGGTAAGGGAGGGGTCAAGCACTAACACATACACTGCATTCTTTTACCCATTTCCCAGGACCAACAGGCTTCGAGTAGCTGTGATTTGAAAGATTTCTAAGGCACTGATTGTAGCAGAAAGAAGATTAGAATATCTGCCGTTGCACAACACTCTCGGCTTACACGCCGGGTATTACGTGGAGACACTATTAATACATTGCTTACTATAAGAGGTATAATCACCAAGGGCGAAAAACCCTTCTTTTCTATGAAGAAACGCGAGAGAGACCTCCAACACGTCCGCACCCCACAATACACAATATAATAATAATAATGACATGTCTACAGTTTCATCAAATTTTCGCAACACTGAGGTGAACATCCGCTAATGCGGTTGGCTACGCAAGTTAAATTTAGTTTTAGAAACCATATTAATTTTCTTCATTTCACATCACATTTTAACTCAGGCAATCTGCTTTAGCTAAAGCAACTGTGTACCGCCATATAAACTGCCCTGGTGAATGCATGGAGGCACAAACACACATACACACACACATACACACAGACCGGGACTGTAGCTTCTCATATGAACTCTGACATTTTCTCTATTTTCAACAAATCCAGTAGCATAAACGAAGCAGTAAATTGAACCTAAAATACAGAATTATGCAAAACCTCCCGAGGGATACAACAATATATATATATATATATATATATATATATATATATATATATATATATTATATATATATATATATACTATATATATATATCAGAAATCATTGTGGTTCATTCCATCTCGTAAGCTTTGGCTCAAGTAATTACAAAGTAATCCTGGAATTACCAGGTAATCCAAAATTTTCCAGCATTCATTATCACATCGAATCCTGTAAAATATATACTTTTTCTAAGTGAAATAAAGCCATGACTGGAATATTATCCAGCTCATTGTGCGAATTTGATATGCATGAGAAAATAAGACGCACTCATGAAAAACCATTTGCCAAGGATGTCATGAATGATTGATTGATTGATCAAAACAATGAAGAATATGGGGAATGAATTTATCACAGCGGGAATTGATATATATATATATATATATATATATATAATATATATTATAATATATATATATATATATATATATATATATATATATATATCATACACTTCAGAATTTTGGTCACAACAGATTAGGTTAAACCTACCTTAACTCCCCCCCCCCCCTCTCTCTCTCTCTCTCTCTCTCTCTCTCTCTCTCTCTCTCTCTCTCTCTCTCTATGAATATTGGAGGTCTTGAGAAGAAGACTCAAGAAGTAAATACTAACTTAATCGCCTTTCAAACTGATTTCCAACTTTTCTATTTTATTAATTAAAAAGTAACATGGTTTTCCATTAGCGTTCGAATCAATATTCTAAATTAAGTGCATAACTAGACTACAATCAAATAAAATGTTTTAATTTTCCTTTTCTTTTACATTTCAGTCAGACTTATTTTGTGATCTCGATTTTTTGCCAGAATCCCCCTCCCCCGCCCCACCCGCTACCCCACGGAGAAAAGCTATTCTGGGAATCTAATTAAAGCTTAACTTAGGAACTCTTGAACTGTGGAGTCGTTTTGTGTTGAATTCTTACTCGGAAAAAATACCGGCAAAAACAGTGCATGATTTAAAACTGGGTTATCAGATCAAGCGTAAAATTCTCAGTGAAATTCCCAAAGCGCAAAATTACTCAGTGAAAAATATGTTCGAAGATTTTGCTTCCCACACAGGTGAACTTACAATGCTGTGTAGTTACCACGTGTCAGACTAGAGAGGGTCAAATTACTGTAATTTTGTAATTAGTGTCAGACTAGAGAGGGTGGAATTAAATTTATTTTTTTTGTAATTAGTATCAGACTAGAAAGAGAAAAATTAAATGTCATTTTTTGTAATTAGTATTATCATTCAGAAGATGAAACCTATTCACATGGAACAAGCTCACCACAGTGGCCACTGACTTGAAATCGATTATTATTATTATTATTTATTTATTTATTTATTATTATTATGGGGGGGGGTTTTTTTTTGGGGGGGGGGGGGGCTCTATCACTGTCCTCCAATTCGACTGGGTGGTATTCATAGTATGGGGTTCCGGGTTGCATCCTGCCTCCTTAGGGGTCCATCACTTTTCTTACTATGTGCGCCGTTTCTAGGATCACTCTCTTCTGCATGAGTCCTGGAGCTACTTCAGCCTCTAATTTTTCTAGATTCCTTTTCAGGGATCTTGGGATCGTGCCTAGTGTTCCTATGATTATGGGTACGATTTCCACTGGCATATTCCATATCCTTCTTATTTCTATTTTCAGATCTTGATACTTATCCATTTTTTCCCTCTCTTTCTCTTCAACTCTGGTGTCCCATGGTATTGCGACATCAATGAGTGATACTTTCTTCTTGATTTTGTCAATCAACGTCACGTCTGGTCTATCTGTTCTGATACCATAGTCCCAGAGGATCTTTGCCTGATCGTTTTCTATCACTCCCTCAGGTTGGTGCTCGTACCACTTCTTACTGCAAGGTAGCTGGTGTTTCTTGCACAGGCTCCAGTGGAGGATTTTTGCCACTGAATCATGCCTCATTTTGTACTGGTTCTGTGCAAGTGCCGGACATTTAAACGGAAATTAAATTTCTCACATTTGTTTATTAGTATATATATATATATATATATATATATATATATATATATATATATATATATATATATATATATATATATATATATATATGTATGTATTTATTGAAGTAAGGAGGACTTTTCTCTTAAACTATTAAAATAACTAGTTAAATACATTTGTATGCTTGGTACCATCTAAGTCCTGCTTGCTTATTACGAGCTAAGTAATTAGCTAACAAGCCTTCTAATCACGCCATTTTTTCTTTACTTGGCAGGTTTATGGATATACCCACTTCAGTCTTGCCCAGCAAACCATACCGTCAATAGCTTCACTGGCAGTATTTGGGCACGAAGATTTTAGCAGCTAGATTTGTGCTACAAGATTATTATCTCTACTGAATTTCTGCTGTGCTGCTATTTTATCGTACCATGGTTGAGTTACGTGATTTAAGTGTTTCCACATTTACGAAGTTATTCAACATGAACTAATTTCCTTTAATTTGGACTTTGGGCCTCCTTCATCATGAGACTAAACTTCGAGGGCATTCGACTCGTCTCGTCTCGTAGCTTGCATGGATAAAGGTGAGAACCAAGCATTGTTAGGGGTTTCTTAATGTCTAATGGTAATCATTATCCGTTGCCTTAAGCCTTCAAAGCACCAATATAATAAATTCCTTCCTCTCTGATATAGATATATATATTGTATACTATCAAACTAATTTTGATATTAGCTCCTCATATTTATTTGTTCTATTTGTACAGTACTTTCGCTTAGGTATATTTGGTGAAGCTAGGTATTCCTGGGTTATCAGCCTACGTTCATCTTTCGTATTTATATTATTGGTAAGACTTTATATTAGATTTAATTCGAGGGATGAATGTTATAGTGAATGCATTCTATAAAATTATATTGCGTATATTTATAGCTTAAAGATATTAATTTGATGTCGGAATGTATTTCATTTTCCAGGATATCATTTATCCATATGTTTAATTGAAGTGGCTTAGTCCGATGGTAAATTCCCTTTTTCTTACATTGGCGAGCACTCCCAATATTATCGGTAGTTGCTTATTAGGTTTATATATATTATATATGCAATTTACGATTTATTGATATATACTTTTCTCAAATTAAATTTATATAATTTCCTTTCTTTTACCATATCTTTATATATTCCTTTTTGTTGTTTATACAGGTGAGGTTGGAAAAGCTGAAATTAGTTTGGAAATTACCCCTATATATAACCTCCTTCAAGAAATCTGAAAAGACAATTTATAGCATTTTTACTTCTCTTAAATGGGTATAATAAATTTGGTGAATTGTGTTGAAGAGTTTTCCTAACTACCATTGTAATCGTTCAAGGTTCAGCTTAACATTCGCTTACTATGTGGTTTATGGTTTCATTTTTCGTATTGTACTTGTTATTTCCGTCTATTATTATTATTATTATTATTTTTTTTTTTTTTTTTTTTTTTTGCTCTATCACAGTCCTCCAATTCGACTGGGTGGTATTTATAGTGTGGGGTTTCCGGGTTGCATCCTGCCTCCTTAGGAGTCCATCACTTTTCTTACTAGTGTGCCGTTTCTAGGATCACACTCTTCTGCATTAGACCTGGAGCTACTTCCAGCCTCTAGTCTAGATCCTTTTCAGGATCTTGGGATCGTGCCTAGTGCTCCTATGATTATGGGTTACAATTTCCACTGGCATATCCCATATCCTTCTTATTTCTATTTTCATATCTTGATTACTTATCCATTTTTTCCCTCTCTTTCTTCTTCAACTCTGGTGTCCCATGGTATTGCGACATCAATGAGTGATACTTTCTTCTTGATTTTGTCAATCAACGTCACGTCTGGTCTGTTTGCACGTATCACCCTATCCGTTCTGATACCATAGTCCCAGAGGATCTTTGCCTGATCGTTTTCCATCACTCCTTCAGGTTGGTGCTCGTACCACTTATTACTGCAAGGTAGCTGATGTTTCTTGCACAGGCTCCAGTGGAGGCTTTTGCGACTGAATCATGCCTCTTTTTGTACTGGTTCTGTGCAAGTGCCGGGCATTCACTTTGCTATGTGGTTATGGTTTCATTTTTTCGTATTGCACTTCCTACATATGGGAGAGATGTTATTTTCCGTCTATCGTTCTTTGCAATATCTGGTTCTTAGGGCCTGATCTTGTGCCGCTGTTATCATTCCTTCAGTTTCCTTCTTTAGCTCTCCCCTCTGTAGCCATTGCCAATTGTCATCGCTGGCTAGTTCTTTAGTCTGTCTCATGTATTGTCCGTGCATTGGTTTTGTTGTGCCAGTCCTCTGTTCTGTCTGTCTTTTCTCCTGTCTCTGTATATTTCTGGGTCTTCGTCTACTTTTATTAGTCCTTCTTCCCATGCACTCTTTAGCACTCGTCTTCACTGGTTTTCAGATATTGCCCCAGTGCTCTGTTTTCGATGTTGACGCAGTCCTCCTATACTTAGTAGTCCTCTCCCTCCTTCCTTTCGTGTATGTATAGTCTGTCCGTATTTGCTCTTGGGTGTAGTGCTTTGTGTATTGTCATATGTTTCCTGGTTTTCTGATCTATGCTGCGGAGTTCTACCTTCGTCCATTCCACTATTCCTGCGCTGTATCTGATTACTGGCACTGCCCATGTGTTTATGGCTTTTATCATATTTCCTCCATTGAGTTTTGACTTGAGTATCGCCTTGAGTCTCTGCATATATTCTTTCCTGATCGTGTCCTTCATCTCTTGGTGTTTTATATCCCCTCCTTCCATTATTCCCAGGTATTTGTATCCTATCTCATCTATGTGTTTGATGTTGCTCCCATCTGGTAGCTTTATCCCTTCAGTTCTCGTTACTTTGCCTTTTTGTATGTTGACTAAGCCGCATTTTTCTATTCCAAACTCCATCCTGATGTCCCCAGATACAATCCTTACAGTCTGGATTAGGGTATCTATTTCCTTGATGCTCTTACCATACAGCTTGATGTCGTCCATGAACATCAGCTGGTTGATTCTGTTGCCTCTTTTCTTGAGTTGGTACCCGGCATCCATCTTCTGTAGTACTTTTGTCATGGGAATCATGGCTACTACGAAGAGTAGTGGGGACAGTGAGTCGCCCTGGAAGATCCCTCTTCTTATATTAACCTCTGCTAGTCTTATTCCAGAGCTTGTAAGTATTGTATTCCAGTTGCGCATTGTATTTTTGAGGAAGCTGATGGTGTTTCCTCTGCCCCATATATTTTAAGGCATTCTATTAGCCATGTGTGTGGTATCATGTCGAAGGCTTTCTTATAGTCTATCCATGCCATGCTTAGGTTGGTTTTCCTCTTCTCCTACTGTTCTTCATTACCATTTTGTGTATGAGGAGCTGGTCTTTTGTGCCCCTACACTTCCTTCTGCAGCCTTTCTGTTGGTGGGGGATGGTGTTTGTCTCCTCTAGGTAGTTGTGTAGCCTTTCACTGATGATACCTGTTAGTAACTTCCACATTATTGGTAGGCAGGTGATAGGCCTGTAGTTACTGGCTATATTTCCCTTATTCTTGTCTTTTTGTACTAAGGATGTTCTTCCTGTGGTCATCCATTTGGGTGCTTGGTGCTTTGAGATACAATGCTGGAGTTGTTCTGCTATTCGTGGGTGTAGAGCCTTGAAGTTTTTGAGCCAGTATTCATGGACTTCATCGGGACCTGGGGCTTTCCAGTTTGGCATTTTCTTTAGTTGGTGTCTGACTGTGTCTGTCGTGATCTCTGTGAATCTTTGTTTTATTCTCCCTGTTTCTTCTTCCTTGACTTCCTGGAGCCATGTTGCATGTTTGTTGTGTGATACCGGATTGCTCCATATGTTTTCCCAGAGTCTCTTACTTGTTTCGGCTTCAGGAATTTCTGGGTGGTTGTCTTCCGCTCTTAGTTGGCTGTATAGTCTTTTCTGGTTGGTCCGAATAGTTTGTTCTGTTGGTATCCCTTATTCCTGTTCATGTACCGTTGGATTCTTATGTGCTTTGGCCTTAAGCCTCTGTTTTACATCTTCTATTGTATTGTTTAGTCCCCTCTCTTGTACTTTGTATTTCTCGTTGAGTTCCTCCCTTGTTTTCTTGCTTCTTTCCCTTTTTTCTGCCATCTCTTTCAGTTTACTCAAGTCAGATCTCATCACCATGATTTGCTTTTCCAGGCGCCTTTTCCAAGGAGGTTGTGTGTTGGTTTTCTGTTGGGTTGGGTTGTGCTGGTGGTGTGGTCGAATCCCCATCCCCAGTTCTGCTACTAATCTTGCTCCTGCATATGTCAAGTTATTTGTTCTGTGATACTGGTGGTGTGTATTATGCCCATTATTTCATTGACCTCACTTGTTTTCTCCCTTAATTTCTTAGTGTTGTAGGCTTTCATGGAAGGGATCTTTGTTCTCTCTGTATCTGGCTCCATCCATTGTCTAATCTTTTCTACCCATTCCGTCCTCTCTGTTACTTCGTCGGTGTTTCTTCGTTTGTCGTTGTTTGATACCCTCATCCTCCCTGTCGTCTTCTGTGGCATCGTCTCTCAGTTCGTCTCGTGTGATTCGTTGTCGTGTGACATTTCCCTTTCCAGTTCTTCTCTTTCTGTTGGGGGAGAGCCAGTTCTTTTTCCTTATGTTCCTTACTTGGTCTGCCAGCCTCGCTCTGTTTGGGGGGTGTTATTCCTCTCATTCCAGATGTTGACCATCTTCTATATCCTCTCTCCGTGGGGTTGCTTCTGATGTAGCATCTCCATATCTCCTTATTTTTCTTTCTCTTGTCATTTCTTCCTTTTTGTCCTCTGTAGCTCCAATCTCAGGCTGTTGATTACTGTCGTTGTGGTGATCAGTTGCTGGATGACGACCTCTAGGTACCTGACCGTCTTCCCCTTCAGTTGGGTTGAATACCTGGTTGCCGGACGAAGCTCCTCTGTTGCCAGAGGTTCCATTTACGTCGTTGTCGTTTAATTCCTTCATTTCTTTCCATCATTGTGAGTTTGCTATTTAACCCATAGCTGGACCCTACCCCATCAGGGATAGTACTAATTTACAGCTGAGTAGACTGAGGAAATTATGGTAAAGATCCTTTCTCAAGGAATCAACAGCCGAGAGAGCGTCACCGAGTCCAACGACTGACAGCCCCACAGTTGCTTAACTTGACTTAAGTCCTATTGACGACTAACCCACTCCTCCACGGCGCCACACCAGTTATTATTATTATTATCATTATTATTATATATTATTATCATCCTGCCTCCTTAGGAGTCCATCACTTTTCTTAACTATGTGTGCCGTTTCTAGGATCACACTCTCTGCATGAGGCCCGGAGCTACTTCAGCCTCTAGTTTTTCTAGATTCTTTTCATGGGAGGATCTTGGGATCGTGCCTAGTGCTCCTATGATTATGGGTATGATTTCCACTGACATATCCCATATCCTTCTTATTTCTATTTTCAGATCTTGATACTTATCCATTTTTTCCCTCTCTTTCTCTTCAACTCTGGTGTCCCATGGTATTGCGACATCAATGAGTGATACTTTCTTCTTGACTTTGTCAATTAACGTCAAGTCTGGTCTGTTTGCACGTATCACCCTATCCGTCCTGATACCATAGTCCCAGAGGATCTTTGCGTGATCGTTTTCTATCACTCCCTCAGGTTGGTGCTCGTACCACTTATTACTGCAAGGTAGCTGATGTTTCTTGCACAGGCTCCATTGGAGGGCTTTTGCCACTGAATCATGCCTCTTTTTGTACTGGTTCTGTGCAAGTGCTGGGCATTCGCTTGCTATGTGGTTTATGGTTTCATTTTTCGTATTGCACTTCCTTTTATTATTATTATTATTATTATTATTATTATTATTATTATTATTATTATTATTATTATTATTATTATTATTATTCAGAAGATAGAAACTATTCATAGGAACAAGCCCACCAAAGGGGCCACTAACATGAAATACAAACTTTCAAAGAATATGTTCATTAGAGAGAAGTAAGAGGAAGTAAAGGGAAAGACAGAAAGAAGAGATCTCACTCATTGAAAAAGATAAAAATGTACCGGAGCGCTTACAGTTCAGTTGACCCACGGGTTTCGTCTGCTATGGAATCGGCGGAGCAATACAAACAAGATGGCGGCCGCTTTGTTTTTGGCGCCCGGTTTAAAAACCCCGAACCTATAAAAACGATAATGGGGGACCCTTTTGGGAACCGGGGTTTTTGGGTGGGGGAGTACATGCGAGTAAATGAAAACGGTAAGGGGGGAGCCATTGGGAAACCGGGGTTTTTGGGTGGGGGGAAACCCAGATGACGACAATGAACACGAAAAACAACAAAACCCTAGCAGACGAAACCTGTTGCCAAGTAAACTGTAGGAGCTCACGTACCAACAAAAATGTAGGAGGTCCGTCCCCCGTTGTGTTAGGCTAACCAAACGACGGCAATGAACACTAAAAACCACGAAACCCTAGCAAAAAAAACCAGTGGCAACTAAACTGTATAAGCTCCCGTTCCAACTAAACTGTAGGAGCTCCGTTCCAACTAAACTGTGGGAGCTCCTGTTCCCAACTAAACTGTAGGAGCTCGGTGATCGTAACCAAACGAACCAAACTTAGGCCGCGTGCCCTTACCTGGCCGGGGGGCTTCGCCCCCCTGGACCCCCCAGTATAGTATATTAAGTGATTGCTACCTAACCAAAGGAACCAACCTAACCATAGTTAGTCTCCACGTCTTACCTGGCCGGGGCTTCGCCCCCCTGGACCCCCCAGTATAGTATATTAACAGTGATTGCTACCTAACCAACAAGAACTGACCTAACCAAACTAAGTCTGCATGTCCTTACCTGGCCGGGGGGCTTCGCCCCCTGGCCCCCCACCCCCCTGTGTAGTAAGTTAACAATTATAAATATCTAACCAATATAACTTGTCCATACATATGGCTGGCACCCGTATATCCTTACTGATAACTAAACAAAATGAATATTTCCGAGAATACATTGGTTAAAAGTCAAGGCCACGTTGTTTGCTCGAACACATGGACTGCGTTCGAAAACACGTGGATTCTAGCGAACGTGAATGTTCGGATGTGTTGAGCGTGCTGACTTCAGCAAAGCGGAAATAACAATGGCGTGCTTAATTTTGTCAAAATAATTAAAATAACGTGCATTTACATTGATAACCTTACCTTGGAGATGTTGCTAGTCGTCCAATGATTGGCCGGTACCCCCCCCAGAAATATAGAACTTAACAAGAGAAATCCGAGTCGTTGAAATCTTCTGGGTAGAGGATTTTTTTTTTTCTTTCTTGGCGGGACGGTTGTTTTCCGAGATGACTGAACAAGGGGAATTTGTGGACGAGGCAACGGGTGGAGGGTGACGAATCCGTTTTGTACAGCGGGAGCGACGTCTCGTGATTGTTTGTTTTCAGCGACATTGGCCTTCAATTGGCGGGTGTTGAAACTACTTCATTTAATTGATATACACGTTTAATTAAATCTAAGAATGCTTTAAATGGACAATCAACTTGAGTTAGGTAACGTTTTTTTACACAATACATAGCGAAATATGAATTATACAAATTTTTTACTGTACCACTTCTAGGTAAGACATTTCGTTTCAAAACCCGCCAAGTAGATTCTATCGTGTTTGTGTGTAGTTTTTTCTCGTGTGGGTCTACAAAATGCAATGTGTGATTAATGTTTTTGTGTGATTTGAAATGTTGACTAAAGTGTGATATGATTTCCAGCAATCAGAAATGACAATTGAATCAGGATGTATGTTATCAATTAAAATAGGAAGAAGTGTTTCTGTAGTCCTGTCTGGTACAACCTGAAAAAATGTTTCTTTTGTTTGGCGGTCAATCCCGCCGAGAACCTAACAACCATCGACACGTCTGCCTTTGTTGAATTTCCTTCTACCAAACTTGGACTCGTCAATCTCGACCACGTGACCAGGTCTGCCAATTTTCCGATTGTCCATCACCAGAATATCAACACAAACTCCCGGCAGAAATTAAACCAGTCGACATGAGTGTTGGGCGAGCCGATCCTCAGATTAAGTTGCATATATTTCTGGGAAGCGTCGTGAACCCAGCCGTGGATAAGCACTAAGATGCTCTTCAGGGAGAGATGGGACCCCGAGAAGAATGACCCGTGGAGAATCGAGATGTATTTGCGGCAGTGCCTTGCGTTGCACCGCCATTGAAAAGTGTCCCCTTTTTTGAAGAGGCCGACGGTGCCTTCATTACAGGCCTTACACACGCCACTAAAATCCCCCAGTAAACCTGTTTTCATTAAATAACTAACTAGGGATCGTTCGTCTTGACACAAAATGTATATGTCTTCCAGCGTGACGGGAACGGCGGCAGCGAACGCCACGTGTGCGGAACACGACAAATTCTCGGCAGAAGAAGACATGACGAAGCACTGAACTGGCTGAGAAGCAGGAACAGACTGAAGGGTCGAGGAAGGTCGGGCAAGGTCCGTTCCAGGTACTAGTTATCCTAGGGGATAACTAGTACCTGGAAAATATGTATCGAAGAATGTAAAAAAATGTAGGTCATACAGATGAGTTGGGCAAGGAAAGAAATATCGAATAATGGGGAAAAAAATGTATCTCCTACAGATTATGTTGGCACGGGTAAAACTATCGTGGGCAAGAGTCAAAATATCGAATAATGAAAAAAAAAAATGGAACTCCTGCAAATTAGTTGGGCAAGCATGGAAAAAAAAATAGAATAACGAAGGGTAAAAAATGGAGCTCTTACAGTTCAGTTGGGCATGGGTGAAAATATAGAATACTGTAAATTAAATTGGAGGTCCTAAAGATTAGTTGGGCAAGATTAAAAATATCGAAGAGAATCGGCGGACTAATACCAACAGGATGGCTGCCGTTTGTTGTGGCTTTCATGTTGATGCATGTTCGGGTTCGGTCCTGTGGTTGGGTGTAGGTTTGGTCGGCTGGGGTCGGGTTTTGGTCGGCTGCGGGTCATCTGCGAGAACTACTTACCTTGGCGAAGGGATTACGGACCGGGCAAAATGGTGTTACACGGTCCGGTCAACTGAACTGTAATCAGTTGACCACGGGTTTCGTCTGCTATGGAATCGGCGGAGCAATACAAACAAGATGGCGGACGCTTTGTTTTGGCGCCCGGTTTAAAAACCCCGAAACCTATAAAAACGATAATGGGGGACCCTTTTGGGAACCGGGGTTTTTGGGTGGGGGAGTACATGCGAGTAAATGAAAACGGTAAGGGGGGAGCCATTGGGAAACCGGGGTTTTTGGGTGGGGGGAAACCCAGATGACGACAATGAACACGAAAAACAACAAAACCCTAGCAGACGAAACCTGTTGCCAAGTAAACTGAATATAGAATACTGTAAATTAAATTGGAGGTCCTAAAGATTAGTTGGGCAAGATTAAAAATATCGAAGAGAATCGGCGGACTAATACCAACAGGATGGCTGCCGTTTGTTGTGGCTTTCATGTTGATGCATGTTCGGGTTCGGTCCTGTGGGTTGGGGTAGGGTTTGGTCGGCTGGGGTCGGGTTTGGTCGGCTGCGGGTCATCTGCGAGAACTACTTACCTTGGCGAAGGGATTACGGACCGGGCAAAATGGTGTTACACGGTCCGGTCAACTGAACTGTAATCTACCCAATGTGGCATATACCAAAAACCAGTTAGTTGTTGAACTATGTTACAAAGAGATTCTAATTTTCAAAAAATGACGTGGACAGTGTAACACACTACCAAAAACCAGTTAATTTTTTAACTATGTTACAAAAAGAGTCAAATCTTTAAAAAAAAAAGACGTGGCCAGTGTAACATATTACTAAAAAGAAGCTAATTGTCGAACTATGTTACTCGGATAAGCTATCGATCCCAGAAACCGTCTCCAATTTAACCTGCAACGTCTATAAACAAAATGTAAGGCCGAGTGCTATCGTATATTCGACGAAGGTGCCACAACAGGGTTAGGAATCCTTTCTCCTGAACTGATAGGCCAACCATTCCTAGCAAACGTCCATTCAAAACATACAATGGAAGGAATCCGAAGATTTAAACAGGCTGACCCTCGAGATCTACATCAAAGACAGCTGAGTCGAACTAACAAGCAAACAGAGGGTACAAGATACGAAACAAACATAAGGCACAACATACGAAACAAACCATTTCCTTTATCGAGTAAAATTTGTCATGGCTGCAATATCAGCAAATTACTTTCTCTTTCGTGTCATCTGTATCCCTTGGTGTAATATACTCTTAAAGGATTGACAATTTCAAATATACGTACATATTTTAAGGCATAACTTAACGGACAAATGCTTTGGAAGCCAGAGGGACTTGAGAAAGACACTTGATATTTCAACATTAAGTCAAAAATAAAATTTAAAGACATATATAACTAAAAACGCATAACTCAAGAGATAAATTTTGGTTCCAGAAGGACCTCAGAGAGACGTTAGCATTTCATTAAAAACTCAAAATATAATTTTATGAAAGATAGAAATAAACGCCACAAATAATTAACGCACCAAATTGCGTTCAAAGCCCATGGTATAATATAACTTTATTTTGTCGCGTGTTAACAACCTCAAGAAAACCAATTTTCAAAGCACAACTCAAAAGGAGATCAATTTTGGAAGCCATAAGTACTGGAGAAAGACTCTTGATATATCAACACCAACTCCAAATTAAAATTTAGACATATATAAATAAAAACGCATAACTCAAGAGATAAATTTTGGTTGCCAGACGGACTTGAGAAAGACATTAAAGCAATAAACAACTACTTTCAAAATAAAATTTTAAATAAACACCCACGAATTATTAACACTTTACTAACATTGGTGTTTCTTTTTTAATTCCAAGTTAAAAACGTCAGGAAAGATATCAATGCAACATAGGAAGTGATAAGCCTTCATCTGTCTGTCGAAGCCTCCGTGAGGCGCCCTCCCAAAATCACCCCAACAGAGAGAATATAAAAAGCTAATAAGATCATCTGAGAAGAATCACAATGGGGTCCTATTCGGCTTCTTCCACCCATCTGAAAAAGGTGGGGGGTGGGGTGGGGGTGGGGGTGGGGGGTGTGATCGGAGGACATCCGAAAGGCGGTCTATCTGAAACGGATAATTGAATAACAGCATTAATGGAAATTTTAATGCGTCAGGAAGTTCCAACCTCCCCCAAAAAGCCACCTGGCTGCCAAAGAGAGAATTTTATTCTGGCGAAATGGTGGCCTGAACATATCGTGAGGGGTGCGTGGTTGCAAAGTTGCTTCCAAACATTACGAATTTACGAGATAGATGTGACCTTGATGCCGTTGATGACACCAATTATAACGAGCGATCATTTTGCTTATTAAGTATCACCGAGTATCAGAGTTCGTAATTATTCAACTTACGGACGAATGGAGACATAAAATTTTAAAGTGAAAATAATCAATTTGACTGTCCCTTCGACCAAATACCTTCACCTGTTTAATCTTGCCCTTATTATTATGAATGGTAACGAGAAATTTCAGTTACATACAAATAATAACGCAGAATAATGCAAAACAATGATGACTTAAACAACAATAAAAACGCTAGGTTAAAAGTATTATTTTTCAACATTCAAACACAAGTAATTAAAAAAAAAAAAAAATTCTGCTGTGGAGCAATCTCTCTCTCTCTCTCTCTCTCTCTCTCTCTCTCTCTCTCTCTCTCTCTCTGAGCTATTTCCTCATGTATCAATTCCATCTGCCTCCATAATTCAATCAATCGTCCTCTGCCAGGTGATGCAAGTTCAGACCCAAATTTAAATTAATAAGCAAACTCCCCAAACAAACTATGTTTGTTGTCCTCGGTTCACCAATTGCATCACTAACAACGCAAATAAAAATGAAAAACCTGGAAAAAGCTGGAAGGCCTGGAATTTCCCTTACCTTCTCTGTCCAGGAGCATTTAAAAGCCAGTTGACGTAAAACAATGGGGGGGGGGGGGGGGGGGTGGCGAAAAGGGGGTTATGGTATGAATTTCGTATTTGATATTTTCTCCTTATTTTCTCGACGGCAAAAGATTACCGAACTGGAAGGTAGTCCAGATCGCTTTATGTGTTGTTACAATATTATAACTTTTTGTTGACATTTTAATTAGGCAAGATCACTTAAATTATTGTTATTAAGGATACTTATCCTACTATCCTCTTACAAGGCAAGATTACATAATATGCTTTAGAATATCTATATCACATTTAATTAGGTAAGATCACTTCAATACGCTTTGTTAAGATAGTTCTTCAACCTATTTTTTTTTTTCTGTGAGGCAGCAATTTTGTTTAATTTTTGTAATTTTGCCTGAGTAATGCAAGTGAAGGAGAAGAGATAGAAGAAGAAAAAAAAAAAAGAAGGAGAAGAAAAACGGAAAGAAATTAGAAGAGTAAGGAAGAAGAAGAAGAAGGAAGGAAGGAAGGTAAGGGGTAGGAGGAGGGAGGCGGAAGGAAGGAAGGAGGGAAGGAGGGAGGAGGAGGAAGGAATGAAGGAAGGACGGAGGAGGAAGGAGGAATGAGGGAGGAAAAGGGGGAAAATAAGAAATAAGGAGGAGGAGGGGAGGAGGTAGGAGGCAAGAGGAAGAAGGAAGAGAAGAATAAGGAGATGGAGCGGAGGAGGAAGAGGAAGGAGAAAGGAAGAGGGAGGAGGAGGGAGGAAAGAAGCAGTAGAAATGTAGGGGAAAAAAACTTGATCTCGCGAGAGCAATGCATCATGGCCCGCGCAATTGTTTTTTTTTTTTTTTTCTTTTTTTTTTTTTTTTTCTGCCAAAATGACCTTATAAAGGGGAAGGGGGGAAGGGGGGGGGGTGGGGGGGGGCGCGTGGGGGGGGGGGCGTTGGGTGCGGAGGGGATTTGTTATCCCACTGGGCCGGAGGGTAATCCCAATTCGGGAGAGGATGCTCGTTCTTTTTCCCAAAGGGGCGAAGACAGAGAGACTTGATGATCTCTGTTATCCGTCCACGTAAACGTCCCACTATCTCCTCGGCCACTACAACGAGGGGTTGGGTCCCCGTGTTTGTTTTTTGGCACTTTGGGCGTTCGTGAAGGCCCTTCCGCAAAGGGGGGGGGGGGTGGGGGCTCCTCCATGTTCCCCCCCCCCTCCCCTCCCCAAACCCCCCGGAAGAAATGTTCCTAAACATTCTTAAAAAACGACATTGTGGACGTGTCGTTGTCCGTGGTAAGGATGCTGCTATTAATTTGCAATATTAATAAGGAGGTGAGTTTCAAAAAGTCTAGGAAAACTGCGTGCATTTCTATTACACATACAGTGAAGTCCATCTTATTTTATATATATAAATTGCTTGATCGAAATCCAGACGTGGATGACCTTGAAAGGCTCTAAAAGCAAGGGTACTCAACCATAAGGACCAAAATTGTCTTCAAGTGGGCTGTTCTGTTTTCATCTATCAATTTTATTTATTTTTTATTTATTTTATTTATTTTATTTTTGGTCGTCTGCTGGTTGTTTCCGCTTATTATGCACCAAAATCACCATATTCCTTGGAACTTGGAATTTCAAGTCAATG
Organism: Macrobrachium nipponense; assembly: GCF_015104395.2. Classification (NCBI taxonomy): domain Eukaryota; kingdom Metazoa; phylum Arthropoda; class Malacostraca; order Decapoda; family Palaemonidae; genus Macrobrachium; species Macrobrachium nipponense. Next base: position 34,580,366 of record NC_061098.1, on the reverse strand, counting down.
GCCCAGATGGTGGGCTAGTTCCATTCATGGATAGGTTTAATCTATATAAATAAATAATAACTAATAATAATAATAATCTAATACTAAATAATAACTAATAATAATAACTAATAATAAGCCTGGAAGGATAAAGCCTCTTTTAAACATGTTTCTTATCAAAAGGTAAGTTGCTTGCCTCCAGCTGCGTTAATTTTATAAAGGTTCTTCTCTATTTTTCTAATCATTTTTTTTGTTTCTATTGTTTCGCATGTCTCAAATAGGAGTGATAGTCAAAAGTCGATTTAATTTTATTAAAAAATGGCCCGTTCGCGGTTAGTCCAAAAATTTTCCTCAGGGTTTATATCCCAGTAAAGATTATTAAAGGGATTTATCTTCAATAAACGACACAGGATATACCGCTGAGAAATTGACTACCGCCACCGAACACGGCATTTTCAATAAAACTTTTAATAAAGGTTTAATTGGAAAAATACAGAATCAACCTTTCTAAAATGTTAACGAAAGCCGGAGGCAGCAATTACTTTTAATAAAATGTTAATAATAATAAGAATAATAAGATAATAAATAATAAAATTAATAATAATAATAATAATCTAATAATCAATAATAAAATAAAAGAGAATAAAGATCCCCCTCCATGAAAGCCTACAAACCACACCAAGAAATTAAGGGAGTAACCAAGTGCGGTCAATGAAATAATGGGCATAATACACCCACCACCAGGTATCACAAGAAAAAAGAAATAACATTGACATATGCAGGAGGCGAAAGATTAGTAGCAGAACTGATGGGGATTTCGAACACCAACACCACCAGCAAAACCAACCAACCCAACAGAAACCAAAAAACAGCAAACCCCTTCCTTGGAAAAAGGAAAGGCGCCTGGAAAAGCCAAAATCATTGGTGGATGGAGATCTAAGACTTGAGTAAACTGAAGATGATGGCAGAAAAATAAAAATGCTAAGAAAGCAAGAAAAACAAGGGAGGAACTCAACGAAAGAAATACAAAGTACAAAGAGAGGGGGACTAAACAAACACAATTAGAAGATGTAAAAGAAACAGATGGCTTAAGGCCCAAAAGGCACATAAGATCCCAACGGTACAATTGAACAGGAATAAGGGATACCAAACAGAACAAAAAACTTATTCGGGAACCAATCAGAAAAAGAACTATACAGCCAACTATAGAGGGGAAGACAACCACCCAGAAACTTCCTGAAGCCGAACCAAGTAAGAGACTCTGGGTGAAAACATATGGGAGCAATTTCCGGTATCGCACAACAAACATGCAACATGGGCTCCAGGAAAGTCCAAGGAAGAAAAGAAACACGGAGAAAAATAAAAACAAAAGAGATTCACAGAGATCACGATAGACAACAGTCATAACACCAAACTAAAGAAAACAATTGCCAAACTGGAAAGCCCCAGGTCCCGATGAAGTTTCCATGGGATACTGGCTCTAAAAACTTCAAGGCCCGACCCCCACCCCCGAACTAGCAGAAACAACTCCATCAGTTGTATCTCAAATCCCCAACCAAGCACCCAAATGGATGACCACAGGAAGAACATCCCTTAGTCCTCCCTCTCCCAAAAAGACAAGAGTAAGGGAAATATAAGCCAAGTTAACTACAGACCTATCACATGTTCTAACCAATAATGTGGGAAGTGTACTAAACAGGTATCATCAGTGGAAGGAGGCTACCACAACTACCTAAAGGAGCGAGACAAACCCCACCATCCCTTCCACCACATAAAGGCTGCAGAAGGAAGTTGTATGGGGCACAAAAGGACCAGCTCCTCATAGACAAAAGGTGGTTAAAATGAAGAACAGTAGGAGAAAGGAAACCAACCTGAAGCATGGCATGGATAGGGAGTAAATAAGAAAAGCCTTCGAAACATAATACCACCACACAATGCTAATAGAATGCCTTTTGGGGGAAAAAATGAAAATATATGGGGCAGAGGAAAACACCATCAGCTTCCTCAAAAATAAATAATGCGCAACTGGAATACAATACTTACCAAGCTCTGAAATCAAAGACTAGCAGAAGGTTAATATCAGGAAGGGAGGGATCTTCCCAGGGTGGGGAACCTCACTGTCCCCACTTGCTTTCGTTCGTTAAAGTAGCCATGATTCCCATGACAAAAGTACTACAGAAGAAGGATTGCCGGGTCACCAACTCAAGAAAAGAGGCCAACAGAATCAAACCATCTGATGTTCATGGGATGGACATCAAGCTGTATTGGTAAGAGCATCAAGGAAATATATACCCTATCCAGACTGTAAAGGGATTGTAATCTGGGGACATCAGGATGGAGTTTTCGGAATAGAAAAATGCGGCCTTAGTCAACATACAAAAAAGGCAAAGTAACGCGAATGAACTGGGGAAGGGATAAAGCTACCAGATGGGAGCAACATCAAACCACATAGATGAGACCAGGATACAAAGATACCTGGGAATAACTGGTAAAGGAAGGGAGGGGATATAAAACAGCCAAGAAAGATGAAGGACCACGATCAGGGAAAGAATATATGCAGAGACTCAAGGCGATACTTCAAGAGTCAAAACTCAACGCCGGAAATGATGATAAAAGCCCATAAACACATGGGCAGTGCCAGTAATACAGATACAGCGCAGGAATAGTCGAATGGCGGAACGAATGCAGAACTCCGTCAGCATAGATTCAGAAAACCAGGAAACATATTGGACAATCACACAAAGCAACTACAACCCAAAGACAAGCAAATAACGGACAAGGACTATACATAACACGAAAGGAACAAGGAGGGAGAGGACTACTAAGCTATAGAGGACTGCTTGTAAAAACATCGAAGAAAGAGCACTTGGGCCAATATCTGAAAACCAGTGAATGAGACGAGTGGCTAAAGAGTGCATTGGCGAAGAAGGACTGATAAAATGTAGAAATAAAACGAAGACCCCAGAAATAATAGTGGACAGGAGAAATAAGAACAGGACATACAAACAGAGGACTGGCACAACAAAACAATGCGAACGGAGCAATACATGAGAACAGGACTAAACGAAACTAAGGCCAGCGATGAACAAATTGGCAATGGCTACAATAGGGGAGAGCTAAAGAAGGGAAAACTAAGGCAATGGAATTAAACAAGCGGCACAAGATCAAGGCCCTAATAAGCCAGGTAATTTTGTTTCAAAGAGACTGATAGACGGAAACTAAAAAACATCTCCCATCCCATGTTAGGAAGTGCAAATACGAAAAAATGAAAACCATAAACCTACATAGCAAGTGAAAAAATGCCCCCCCGGCCCCCCCCAACCTTTTGGCCCCCCAAAAACAGAACCAGTACAAAAAGAGGCATGATTTCAAGTAGCAAAAAGCCCTCCACTGGGCCGAGGCCTGTGCAAGGAAACATCAGCTAGCCATTGCAGGTAATAAGTTGGTACGAGCACCCTCAACCATGCAAGGAACATGAAAGGAGTGATTAGAAAAACGATCAGGCCAAAAGATCCTCTGGGACTATGGTATCGAGAACGGATAGGGAGTGGATACGGTGCAAACAGGACCAGACGTGACCGTTTGATTGTACCCCCCAAAGTCAAAAAGAAAGTATCACTCATTGATGTCGCAATAATACCATGGGGGACACCAGAGTTGAAGCGAAAGAGAGGGAAAAAAAAATGGTATAAGTTATCAATATCTGAAATAGAAAGTAAGAAGGATCTGGGATTTATGCCTAGTGGAAATCGTACCCATAATATCATAGGAGCACTAGGGCTACGATCCTCAAGATCCCTGAAAAGGAATCTAGAAAAAACTAGAGGCCTGAAAGTATCTCCAATGACTCATGGCAGAAAGAGTGTGATCCTAGAAACGGCACACATAAGTAAAGAAAAGTGAATGGACTCCTAAGGAAGGGCAGGAATGCAACCCTGGAACCCACACTATAAATACCACCCAGTCGAATTCGGAAGGACTGTGATAGAGCAAAATAATAATAAATAATAATAAATAATAATAAAATAATAATAAAATAAAATAATAATATGCCAGTGGAAATTTTGTACCCAATAATGATAGGTAGCTAAGGAACCGAAGCCCGAAAACAAAAAAAAAAAAAAATTCCCTGAAAAAGGAACTTGGAAAAACAACTAGATGCCGAAGTTAGCTCCAGGACTCATGGAGAAGAAGAGTGTGCTCCTAGAAAACAGGCGCAACAGTTCAATAAACCGTGATGTACTCCAAAGGAGCAGGATTTGCAACCCAGGAACCTTACACTATAAAAAACAGCCAGGTCGAATTGGCATGACTGTGCTTGTGATAGAGGAAAAACATAATAATAATTAATAATGGATTTGGATATTAGCTGTGCCTATTTGCATATTTTCTTGAATTCACGAAATTTTAATTTTCAAAAATGCAAACTCCATTATTACCCCGGCGGTGCGTTCAAGGAACAACTTCCAAAATAGTCCCAATCCAGTTATCCGTGGCTGCATTGCTTCTAAGATTAAAGAACCACACCTCTCCATTTGCAGTTCTAAAATAAAAACAATCTGCCTGATGCACTTTGCTTTGTCTCTCTCATCTCTTTCCCTCTCTCTCCTCCTCTCTCTCTCTCTCTTACTTCACTATCAACCTGTCCACCCAAATCTTCCCTCTTGCATTAAAGACTGTACTGTCGGGCAAAAAAACCTTCTTGGCAGAGTTTGCATAATTTTTCGTTCCCCACCTGCCTGACGCACGATTCATGACTTATTTATCTTATTTTTCTTTTTTCAAAGATGGAAAAGAAAATCAATATGTTAAATGACGTTAAAAACAGGTCCACCGAATCTCTTTAAGAACACTTTATGTTCTGTTATTGTTTTTGGGGGTCAAAACTAATTTTCCATTATAAGCAAAATTGAATGTGAAACGAAAAACGAAGTGGATAAAAAAACGTCCATATCACAAAGAATCCATTAGATTATACATTACCAAAATAGATAGGAGCACACCTATATCACTAGTCGTAATGGCATAAACCGTCCCTTAATTTATCATTTCAATATTGAAAGTTGAACTTTTTCCATTTTGTTAAATTTTACAGAAAACATTGGATCTCCAAACAAAATGCTATCAAATTTAAAAGCAAAAAGAAAAAAAAAAAAAAACAAAAAAAAAAACATATCCTAACAGGTGTGAACCCAGGCAGGGTTCCTCACTCTAGTTGCTTTTGATGTTCATGTTGGCACGGAATCTAACTGTCATTGTGTCAATTTAATCGGTCTAAGAAAAACATCCCTCGATGAGCGGAGAGACAATTCGTTGGCACTGCATTCGTACAAGTTCCTGTTGGAGAGAATAGGCCAAGAAAGCTTAATAAACCGGAGAGAAAAAAAAATAAAGGAGAGCAAGGACAAATACAGTAGAAAAAACGTCAGTAGTGTTAAATGTTGCTGGAGCAACATTCATTTCGTGAATTTTTTGAATTTCTAGTGCCTACGTCACGACATTTGCTGAACCAGGAAATCATGACTAGCTTCTACTCGTTATGACTGGTGTCTGATGAATGAATACTTTAGATGGAGAGGAAGAGATTTTTAAATCTACACTTGAAATCTTTGATAGTTGGTCCTAATGAATAAGCAAACTTACCTTTGATGGGATGGAGATTCAGTTAGGGCCTTACTCTTTTTGTTTTGTTTATACCGGTTGGCCACGGTGAATACCACGGATAGGGAGGGAAAAACAGTTTTTTCAATGATGGCATGCATTTTATTTCTTCAAAACCTAAAGAATTAAGATTTTTATTGGGAGATACGTTTATTAACATCGCCTAATCCTTCCATCACCTCCAATACACCTCCGCTCTCGTCTCCACCTCAGGTTACTCGATCAACTACCTCGTCTCGAGGAGGCGTGGGAAGCATCACTAAAATTTTGGATAAACGGTTATTTGGTTAAAATTCCCCCGCACCAGACAACGGACGCCCTTAATATGGATGTTTATAAAAATATTTTCTGTTCAAAGAAACTTTACCTTTCATTCCCCAAACTATGTGCGTACTCTCGTGTACAAACCCCATGTTATCGTCCCCCCAAAGAGCAAACCCTTGATTAAAGCAGTAGGTTTTACATGGAAAAAAAAAAAATATGAAATAGACGTTAAACGAAAAGAACGTCACCTTTCATATTTCTTATCCTTGCCAGCTACTTATAATATGCCTTTATGGTAGTAGGTCTAGGTATACATGGGTAAACTAATTTGGAATTAAGTTTCTATTTGATCAAACCTAAGCAAAGCTTTAATGAAAGGTAAGCCTTTCTTAAATGTATTCGTCAGTTTTGACTCCCACAGCTTTCCAACGTGTCCCCAATGAAACAGGCGATGATATGCAAGGAATTCGAAAAAATGAAAAAATAAGACTGAATAAGGTCTTGAAGTTAAATTTATGTTAAGCAATTATGAAAAGGATAAGAAGGCAAGGCGCAACATGGCTAATAAAACAAGAATAAACGGGGAATAGTCAAATAAAGCAGATTAAATATAATATAAATAATATATATAAATATATATATATGATATATATATATATATAAAATAAATTATAATTATAAGAATATATATATTATTGTCTTGATTTCGAAAATAAAATTCATTAATATTAACGTATCCGCTTGAGTATGCTTGTGAAAACAGACCTAGGCTAAGTCATGTTTCGGGAAATACAGAAGTCCAATTTAGGCCCCCACTAAATGTGTCTCATGCAAATTATTTTATGATCAAAGGGACAAAATTGTTTTAAGTTAAATAACATCTTCGTTTTCAAGGAAATGTTAACGCCTTGGATGTATTATTTATCGGCTGAAGGAGAACGAAATGACAACACCCCCATGTGCAGTGCGATACGTTGAGTCAAGACTCGAGCGGCCAGCCAAGAGCCAACTTCAAAATCTTCGGTGTATGCTGGTCACGTAAGCTAAAGTTGAGAATTAAAATTAATTAAAATCGTTGGTGACCCATCGGTTGGTATATTTTCCTTACTTTTTGCAAACAATAATTATATTTAACAACGGTTGAATAAGTCTACTCAATTCTAATGTAATTTATTTCAAGTATAGCACCTTTGGACGGGAAATGTTATTTTATTGTTTAAGTAAACTAATCTGGCACCTGCATATGGCAAATAGTTTCCATAACGAAACAATGAATTCAATAAAACTACGCCAATTTTCTTCGTTTCGCCGTCTGTACCTTCAGTAATCTCCCTTTCCTGTTTACCTTAGCTTCTACCTTCCTCAATACGCCGCATTTAGCAGTTTTTCAGCTTCTCAAGTAAACTACTGCTTGTAAGTGCATGTGTACATGCAAATAAAGTGGAGGCTAAACTTACAGAAAAAAGCAAACACTTACGAGTGAAACTTATTTTCAAAGGCAGATGAACGTCCCCGTATGTGTACAGAATGGCAATTAGTATAAGTGTATCTTTAAGATGAACAACAAAAATACAATTTATAGGATACATACCACGCACTGAAACCGAAGTAATTTCATTGTAATGGAAAAGGAAAATGTGTTGACTAATCCCCACCCTTGTTACCCAAAGAAAAAAAAAAAAAAAACCCCCCAAACCCCCAAAAAAAAAAAAAAAAAAAAAAAAAAAGGTGAAAGTTTCAAATTAAAACACAAGATTCCAGATTTCATACTTGGAAAGCTTTAAAATCAAAAAAAAAAACAAAAAAAAAAAAAAAAAAAATCCAAGTACTGTGAAGGTTGCAAAAACCACACAATGCAGAACCGGAGCCACTGAAACTGAAACAAAATAAAATAATATTAACAGGAATGGTACAAAAAGTAAAAAATTAGACTTTTTTTTTTAATAAGCATATGATGGGTTGTAAATCCACATGCAGGAGCAGATGCACTGAAATAGGAAAAATAAAGAAGTTAAATAAGGTATAAAGGCTGCTAAAAAAAAATAATAATGTAGGCTTTTTTAATATGGCCATGATTTTCTGTGAAATTACTGCTCGGAAATGGTTGAGCGGTCTTCATAATATCCCATACATGCAAAACGTACATAAACACTTTGTTATGGAAAAGCTAAATTTTACGAACTTTGATTGTAGGAAACTCGCTATAAGTTAAGGTTTTTCGTGCCATTATTTTTCGTCATAATCGTAAGATCATAATTCCTCATTACAATATGAATTGATTAAAACTAAAACATGCAAATAAAACATAGTACATGCTATAAAGTGAATGTATGTATCGGTGTAGGTATGTATGATATATTATATAAATATATTATCTTATATATACTATTCTATATATATATTCTATATATATTTAAATAATATACTATGTAAAACAAACACATAAACACCACTGCTTCTCGTATTTGTGAGAGAGAGAGAGAAAAGAGAGAGCGTCAAGTACCCAAGCCATCATTTCAGCACCAATTACAATCCATCCTTCGCGCAAAATAAAAATAAAATTAAAAAAAAATCTTTGTCCCAGTAAACTTTCCTGCTGATTTGACTCCAACCAGTAATCACGGTTTGTGATTTGAAAAGGACACGAAAAATAAGGAAAAAAATAAATTATTCCTTCCGTTTTGCAATTTCCAAAGTTCCCACTTTGCTCACGCCGACCGACGTGACGCCCGGGCAAACGATAATGGGCCAATTGAAGAGCGGCGAAAAAAAATGTCCCCAAATTCCGTTTTCCCCAGTAACCAAAAAAAATATTGATATGAACTCTTGTTATTTCAGGTTTCCAAAGGGTACCTTTTTTTATGGCCCGTAGTTTTAAGGATGCTAACTAAAACCTCAGTCAAATATCTGAACAACTGTTTCCCCTCCCCTGGTATAGGGGGTGGGTAAGTGTCGTGGAATGGCCCACTCAGATGTTGTGGCATCGGGGGGGGCCTTCTTGCCTCAGGCCGATGCAAAAATCACTTGGCTCCTGTGTCATGATCAGTTACTTGACTGCAGTGTGGGTCTGGCAAGTGGTGGGAGGTTGAGCCCAACGTTCTTGGGAGGCCTTGAAGTTCAAGTCAGGTGGCCCATTTGGTGGGCTTGTTCCATGTGAAATAGGTTTTTCATCTACTGAAATATTTTGATGATAATTAATAATCAATAATAATAATAAATAATAATAACTAATAATTAATAATAATAATAATAAATAATAATAAGTCCCCTCTGGTGGGGTTGTTCCATGTGAATGAGGTTTTCGATCTACTGAAAGACAATAATAAATAAGTAATAATAATAATAATAAATAATAATCAATAATAATAAATAATAATAATAATAATAATAATAACTAATTCTAATAATAATAAGTCCCCCTTTGGTGGGGTTGTTCCATGTGAAATAGGTTTCATCTTCTACTGAAAACAATAATAATCCTAATAATAATCATAATAACATAAATAATAATAATAATAATAATAATAACTAATAATAAGTCCCCTTTGGTGGGGTTGTTGTCCATGTTGCAAATAGGTTTGCATCTACTGAAAATAATAATAAACTAAAATAATCAATAATAAATAATAAATAACTAATAATAATAATAAATAATAATAAAATAATAAAATAATAATAATAAAAATAAAAAATAAATCATAAAAATAAAAAATAAAAATAACTAATAATAATAATCAATCAATAAAATAATAATAATAATAATCATAATAATATACTTAATAATAAATAAGAATACATAATAATAATAATAATAATTAATTTTGTCCTAGTCTGTGAATGTTTCCTTTGTGTCTTCGCCATACTATTAAGCTTTTTTGAACAGTAAACGATCCTATTTAAGTTTTGGATTTGGTAAAATCATTAGCAAAAACGTCCACCAAGCGAATATATATCAACGAAACCGAACCCTTTTGAATGAATCTTAGTGAAATCAAAAAAAAATAGAAAAGTTTAAAATAGTTGTAATAATTGTTCAAACAGACCATCAACCAGCGAATTATAAGTTTTATAGGAAAATGCAACCCCCATAACGATATCTGTGAATTATAAAAAAACAAAGATTACTTATTGTTATTATTATTTTATTAATTACATTATTATTTATTATTATATTATTATTATTATTAGTTATTTATTATTAGTTATTGATTATTCTTATTATTATTATTTATTGATTATTTTCAGTAGCTGAAAACCTACTTCACCATGGAACCAAAGCCCACCAAAGGGTACTTATTATTATTATTATTATTATTACTTATTATTATTATTATTATTTAATTATTACTTATTATTATTATTTTTTATTCTAATTATTATTATTAGTTATTATTTTATTCCCTTGAGTTTGGTGCTTGGTCCATACAAGACAATAAAAGACCTTTCCCTCACTCCAGAACGTTTAAAAAAAGAAGACGGCTAAAACGGGTCTCAATCTATGAAAGGTTATGCTTTTCATTTTTTTACTTTGTCTCCAGAGAAAGTAAAAATGGAAACAGTTGTACAAGCGTTAATGCTCTACATAAATGGATCCCACTGCTTTGCCACAGCTTGCTAATAATTGCGAGAAGACGAGAGAGAGACGATGAGGAGAGAGAGAGAGAGAGACAGACGAATCAACAAGGAGTCGGTCCCACTGGATCAACAGGTTAAAACGAAAGACAGAAATTCTGAGAAGAGAAGAGAGAAGAGAGAGAGAGAGGAGAAGAAGAAGCCAAGGAGTTGGGTCCCACTGATCAACAGGTTAAAACGGTGAACGGAAAGGAAGAGAGAGCGAGAGAGATGGCAAAAAGGCAAAATGGAGTTGGTCCAGCTGAAGATCAACAGGTTTAAAAACGATACGGAAATTTAAAGAGAGAGAAGAGAGAGAGAGAGAGAGGCAAGAAGGAGTTGATCCCACTGTATCAAACAGGTTTAAAACGAAGTACCGGAAACTTAAAGGATAGAGAGAGAGAGAGAAGAGAGAGAGGCAAGAAAGGAGTTGGTCCCACTGATCAACAGGTTAAAACGAGACGGAAATTGAGAGAAGAGAGGAGAGAGAAGAGAGAGGAAGAGAGAGATAGAGAAGCAGCGAGAGAGTGGATTTAGCCCGAGGATTCTGCCCATCTAAGAACTAATCAACATCAAATAGTTGCGGAGGATATTATATAACGGACTCGCAAATACGGCAGTTTCCCCATTAAACTGGGGAAAACCAGGTTTACTCCATTAACTTGGCTAATGCATTTATAGATAGCCTTGTGGGAGTCGAAACTTTATACATAATGCTTTAAAGGAAATGGAATTAACCATGCAAAGCAGCGTTCACAAGCTGGGTGTGGTTGTCTCGTTATTTAACTCTGAAGATCTTACCGCAAAGCATGCCCTCGGAGTTGCATACGAGGAAGAATAAACTTGACATAACTAAATAATCATTGTATATTATATTATAGTCTATATATAATAATAATATGATCTCATATAATTATCTATACTATTATAATAGTATAGTTATAATATATATAAAGCATAACTAAACAAGCAATGACAAGTGCTACGAAATTATTAAGCAATCGTTTTCAAAGGGCAGAAAATGTTACAAGAGCATTTATAAAAAACAAATCACAAAAACATTTAAATGAAACCGAATTTCGACTTATTCGTGGAAATGAAACCGAAAAAAGGAAAATAAAAAGGAAATAATCAAAAACCAGCTTATATCATCATTACCCAAATAATCCGGTCGAATTCAGCCACTTTCCTCGCAATTCCCGGTCGGTGACAAGAAAATAAGTATAGATCCGGGTAATCAATCCATTTTTACTTGTTATGTGACAATGTTGGGTTGTGTGTTTGTTCTGTGTGGGTGGTGTGTTTTAGCAGAACCGCCGTACTCTTACATAATGACAGAACAGGAAAAGAAATACCTACGTATAGAAAATAGAAACGTGTCGGGTCGCTAATCCGCTGCTGACGGATGATCCTCCATACGAAGACCGATGTACTACCTTTACTTCTGGAAGAAGTACCTCCAAGGTTCGAGATGGTTTCCATGGCAACAGAACATCGACTGCAATACTGACCTCTTCGAAAAGGAAAACGGCAAAGGAGAAACAGAACACGTTAAACAGAAAGAATATGTCGTGTGGGACCGTATCTCTTCGTAATAAACAAATTCTATTCTTTGACTTTTTGCATTAGCAAGCGGGAAGGAAAATTTTTAGAAAAATGGCAGCGATTGCTTTGACTTCAAGTCCTCTCTCCAGATTGTCGACTTGAAACCAACCTCTGTTTGCGTCTGCATCTTGGAGATAATTCCCGAAACCAGTTTTGCAAACTTGCCATCACCATCAAAGAGAACTTGCTTGATTGCAAAGACAGAAAACCCTCCAGAGCAAAAACCAGCAGGCATTGCAGCTTGGCAAACTTTGACCCACAAACGCTTGCAATTGAAAGAACCTGCAACACACGCGTCCCACCGGGGGGGGGGGGAAGCAGTTTCAAGCGAAATTCTCACGAGATCAGAAACTGCAGACCACCAGGCTTCGTTTTACCTGCTTTCCTGAGTCGTTCTTTTGCTTTCAATTCGCGAATTTACCCCAAGAGGAAAAAGAAATTGTTCCGAGAGAGAGAGAGAGAGAGAAGAGAGAGAGAGAGAGGGAGACAGAGAGAGAGTTGAGAGTGGTTTCGGTGTCGTGCAATGATCTGAAGCCGAGTTCCTACCACAAAAAAATAAACGTAAAATTGTTAGGGAAAGGTTTCAAGGGAAAGATAAGATGGAAGAAAGAAGAAGAATATGAAAGGAGGGTACCATGTAAAGGGAAACGAAACGGGGTTGCAGCTAGGGGCCGAAAGGGACTCTGCGAAAGATCCTTAAGTAATGCCTACAGTGACCACCTGGGAGAGGCCTTGTGCTGGAAGAGTACTGTCACCTATGAGTTCAAACTTTATTTCTTAAGGGAGCAGAACCCATTACGTGAATTATTATTGGTGCTGGAGGAAATATTATATATATATAATATATTAATATATATATATTATATATAGTATATATATATATATAATATATATAATTATATAGTACTATATAATATATATAGTATCTAAACGCCTCCCATGTGAAATTATCCTTAACGAGACCACAACAATCTCGATCATTAGAGATAGAGACTAAAGCAACTGATAGACCCATTTGTGTTTTGTTATGTATGGCATCCGTCGATCAGTGCAGTAGGCGGGACATGTATCGAAAATAACAATAAATAACTGGGAAGATTCATTATTGTGAGTACCACTTAATCTGAGATTAAGGAGAAACAAAACAAAAAAGACAAAAAAACAGCAAAAAGTACTAAACATCGAAACCTCAATTTGTTATGATAATGAGATTACCTTCAAGTCCGCCTAAAAGTAAAACTCAGTTGGAATCCTGCACATACTCTCCATAAAGTGATGATCAAAACCTTAAACGGATTATTGCAACCCTAGCCTTCGCGTCAAAATGGGGAATAGAAGAGGTTCTAATCCTGTTCCCACCGATAACTAAAAACAACTTCATGAAACCTTAGTTAGATGGGTTTATGGTAGGAGAATCAAAATAACGTTTTCTATTTTTCGTACTCACACACCTGCTGTTCTTTTTTAAAAGTTCGTTCTCCCCCCCGCCCCCCCCTTCCCCCCCCCAAAAAAAAAAAAAAAAAAAAACAAAAAAAAAAAAAAAAAAAAAAAGAATATAAAATTATTGATAAATCGTAACTTAAAACAACACTGATCATTTCCTCAAAAGAGTTATGGCAAAAACGTGTTTCTCGGCGCTAATCAGGATATTCGCTCAAATGTTTTCGTCTGCCTAGAGATGTGTTTTTACCATTTAAATAGAATTGCTCGTGCATTGTATTCTTTGGGGGCGGAGTGACAACATTCAGTGACATCAAACTACTCCTTCGATTTGTATGAACAAATTAATTTCACCTTTCAGTTTTAATTAATTCACCAGAATGACTAAAAGTAGCTTTCGTAGAGTCGGTCCCCTATTGGGACAATTATATAACTGAGTAGGAATTAAGTTGAAAATGTGATCCACGAAACATTGACCTAACGTTAGTCTGGGGGACTTTGGGGCACTCAACGATCAAGGGAGTGAAAAGTGGAAGTTGGAGTGGTCGGACAGCAAAGTGGAAATACAAAAGAGGAAATGGAGGTCAAGCAAAAGGGTAAAGGAAAGCTGCAAACAACCTTCAGTCATGTCACGTCAGATACACTGAAGGCGCTACTCACCTTCGGGGTCTATATAGCTAAACAGAAAAAAAAGTGACGTGTATGGAGCTGCAAAAGCCATTCACTGGACTAATAAATATAAGGTAGAAAATGATTCGAGATTTGTGTTACTCTTGAAGAACAAAAATTAATATAATTTATTATGATAACAAAACTACGGGAGCTCTAAAAATG
>NC_061098.1:34550499-34560472 GCF_015104395.2 Macrobrachium nipponense | reverse complement strand
TTAAAGGACACTGTAGCTCGATGTATGTATATGAATCACGGTAATGTGATATGACTTATGTAAATGCTACGTGTTGTCAAAAAGCACTACAACGCTACCGGAGCTGAGGCGGATTGATGTTATCTCCAAACCAAGGAATTACCTGAGCGCGAAAGGTATTTGAGGGTGAGAGACGACATAAACTTATGGGCCTCTCGCGGTGGTGGGGTAGGTAAAAGCTTCACTGACGTTCCTGGATTTGAATGTCTTCTTGGGTTCGCGCCCAGGACCAAGCAAATCTATATCGAGAGAAAAAGTTCCCCTTCGGTTAAGCATATATGAAAATATATTAATTAAGAGGTAGAGCGAATTAGATATTAAAGGACATTGAAGCTCGATATATGTATATGAATCACCGGTAATGTGATATGACTTATGTAAATGCTACAAGTTGTCAAAAAGCACTACAACGCTACCGGAGCCCAGGCGGGTTGATGTTGTCTCCAAACCAAGAATTACCTGAGCGAGAAAGGTATTTGAGTGAGAGACAACATAAACTTATGGGCCTCTCGCAGTGGTGGGGTAGGTAAAAGCTTCACTGACGTTCCTGGATTTGAATGTCTTCTTGGGTTCGCGCCCAGGACCAGGCAAATCTATTATAGAGAAAAAAAAAATTCCCCTTTGGTTAAGCATATATGAAAATATATTAATTCTGAGGTAGAGCGAATTAGATATTAAAGGACATTGTAGCTCGATGTATGTATATGAATCACGGTAATGTGATATGACTTATGTAAATGCTACGTGTTGTGAAAAAGCACTACAACGCTACCGGAGCCGAGGCGGGTTGGTGTTGTCTCCAAACCAAGGAATTACCTGAGCGCGAAAGGTATTTGAGGGTGAGAGACGACATAAACTTATGTGCCTCTCACGGTGGTGGGGTAAGTAAAAGCTTCACTGACGTTCCTGATTTGAATGTCTTCTTGGGTTCGCGCCCAGGACCAAGCAAATCTATTATCGAGACAAAAATTCCCCTTCGGTTAAGCATATATGAAAATATATTAATTCCGTGGTAAAGTGAATTAGATATTAAAGGACATTGTAGCTCGATGTATGTATATGAATCACGGTAATGGGATATGACTTATGTAAATGCTACAAGTTGTCAAAAAGCATTACAACGCTACCGGAGCCGAAGGCGGGTTGATGTTGTCTCCAAACCAAGGAATTACCTGAGCGCGAAAGGTATTTGAGGGTGAGAGACGACATAAACTTATGGGCCTCTCGCGGTGGTGGGGTAGGTAAAAGCTTCACTGACGTTCCTGGATTTGAATGTCTTTTTGGGTTTGCGCCCAGGACCAGGCAAATCTATTATCGGGAAAAAATTCACCCTCGGTTAAGCATATATGAAAATATATTAATTCCGAGGTAGAGCGAATTAGATATTAAAGGTCATTGTAGCTCGATGTATGTATATGAATCACGGTAATGTGATATGACTTATGTAAATGCTACGTGTTGTGAAAAAGCACTACAACGCTACTGGAGCCGAGGCGGGTTGATGTTGTCTCCAAACCAAGGAATTACCTGAGCGCGAAAGGTATTTGAGGGTGAGAGACGACATAAACTTATGGGCTTCTCGCAGTGGTGGGGTAGGTAAAAGCTTCACTGACGTTCCTGGATTTGATTGTCTTCTTGGGTTCGCGCCCAGGACCAGGCAAATCTATTATAGAGAAAAAAAAATTCCCCTTCGGTTAAGCATATATGAAAATATATTAATTCTGAGGTAGAGCGAATTAGATATTAAAGGACATTGTAGTTCGATGTATGTATATGAATCACGGTAATGTGATATGACTTATGTAAATGCTACGTGTTGTGAAAAAGCACTACAACGCTACCGGAGCCGAGGCGGCGGTGGTGTGTCTCCAAACCAAGGAATTACCAGAGCGCGAAAGGTATTTGAGGGTGAGAAACGACATAAACTTATGGGCCTCTCGCGGTGGTGGGGTAGGTAAAAGCTTCACTGACGTTTCCTGGATTTGAATGACTACTTGGGTTCGCGCCCCAACACCAGGCAAACTCTATTATCGGGAAAAAATTCCCCTTCAGTTAAGCATATATGAAAATATATTAATTCCGAGGTAGAGCGAATTAGATATTAAAGGACATTGCAGCTCGATGTATTATATGAATCACGGTAATGTGATATGACTTATGTAAATGCTTCGTGTTGTCAAAAAGCACTACAACGCTACTGGAGCCGAGGTGGTTGATGTTTTCTCCAAACCAAGGAATTACCTGAGCGCGAAAGGTATTTGAGGGTGAGAGACGACATAAGCTTATGGGCCTCTCGCAGTGGTGGGGTAGGTAAAAGCTTCACTGACGTTCCTGGATTTGAATGTCTTCTTGGGTTCACGCCCAGGACCAGGCAAATCTATTATCGAGAAAAAAATTCCCCTTCGGTTAAGCATATATGAAAATATATTAATTCCGAGGTAGAGCGAATTAGATATTAAAGGACATTGTAGCTCGATGTATATATATATATATATATATATATATATATATATATATATATATATATATATATATATATATATATATATATATATGTATGTATCTATGTATGTATGTAAATACACATGGTTGATTAAGGTATAATCACAGGTAAGCAGGAACTACCAAAGCCCAGGCTGGAAGTCGCGACCACTCAACTGGAAGACCTGAATAGGGTCACATGAAGAAAAGGATGAGAAATAGACAGAAAATTGAACTGGAAGACCCGAATAAGGTCACGTGAAGAAACGGAGGAGAAATATGTTAGAAAATGTAAAAGATATAGCGTATATCCCATTCTTATTAAAGTAAAAGTGTAAAAACAGGGCTGAACGAATAGAATTACTGCCAAATTACAGGAAATTGACTTCAAAAGAGGTCAAAGGAGAGAGAGAAAAAGTGGATAAAGTGGTAGCAATCAGAAGCGCTTTCAAAGCAATTTTCTCACGAAACCTATTTGGATGCTGGACTCGACTACCAATACATTCGTATAATCATTCGCTCACAAAGCGAGCGTTTAAGAGACTTGCATTGCTACGTAAAATGATGTAAAACGTCGCTTTCGAAAATGAATTAATTAAACCGTAATTTAATTTATAAAAAAAATTTAAGAAAAATCACAAAACTGTGCACTGAATGGGGACGGAATTTCGACTTACAAAAAACGAAGCCAATTACTCGAAAATACATTCAAATGAGAAACCTGGAAAAAAAAAAAAAGGAAAAAAAAAATGGAAAAAAAAGTTCAACAACACTTCATCAGCCTAATGAAAACGATTGTGAGGCAAATCTAATGAGGACGAAAAAAAAAAAAATTGAAACAAAATGCTGTTTTTTTTTTTTTTTTTTTTTTGCAGAGAAATCGACTTTGTTCAGGAAATAACAATCGGGACAGACAGGACTAATCATCTCAAAGGGACGTTGCAAAAAGAAGAGCTATTTTAGAATCTATATTGTTGCAGTGAGGTAATTTTCGAAAGTAACTGGAATAAAAAACAAAAAACAAAAAAGACCGTTTTCATCGACTCATCAGACGCTCCCATTTTAGTGTAAAATTAAACAGCGAACATCATTATTATGTATATATATATATATATATATATATATATAATATATATATATATATATATATATATATATATATATATATATATATATATATATATATATATACACATACAGACATACATACATACATACATACATACATACATACATACATACATACATATATATATATATATATATATATATATATATATATATATATATATATATATATATATATATATATATAACATTCATTGAATAGAATGGCTTTCTCACTGTTAACCAGCTTTTTGAAATTGCTTCATATTTTCTAATTATTTTCTTTTACTTCATTGTTCAGGTTACTAATGGACACATAATGGGGTTCTTCCATTTACTCCAGTATTTTTACACGCGACAGCTGTTTCGTCAACCTATACGTATTGACGTGTTTCAAACGTACTGATACAAATATGAGCCTACATGCGTTTTGTGACGTCATGAGGACGGAAAGGTAGTACAATTGCCAGATACCTAGTTTTTAGTATTTACAAAAGACTATAGTGAAACATAAAATAAGACAAATAAATAAATATGTTAACAACAGAAATTAAATAAAAAAGTTGAAAGTAAGTTATTATATACACATTATACATATAAATATATTAATTACATATATGTTTAATTCACTGAAAGTCAGTGTGCGCTCCTGTCCGCGTGTGGGGGCTTTGTTCCACGCGGTTGAAGGACTGCCTCCTACACGAGGGCAAGGATCGGTCTGCCTCACGTTGGATGTTAAGGCTGGGACGTTGCATGCGATGCTGACTGCTTTCTGATATCAATAAACGATTGTAGTTGCCTTCCTTGTGTATTATTTTGGTGTTTGTGAGAAAGTTCTTGTAATGATGGTTTTTTATTGTGGGTATCCACAAAGTGCTGATGAATGGCTCCTTGGTTTTCTGTGGGCCTGCATGCGACGTTTGAGTGGTGGTTGGTGTGTGTCCGATATAGCATTTTTGGGGGACTGACATTGCTCGTCAGCACAGACAAACTTGTATACTATATCAGATTTAACCTCTTTCTCCGTCGATGGGGCCGTACTATTTTTCATTACCAAAGAGGCCGTAAGGTTTGGTTTGCAGTAAATCCTTGCTGTTATTTTGTTATATGGCGCTAGGGGGGTGGTTCCTCTTCGCAGTATACCAAGGATGCTTTCCTTTCATCTTCGTGGTGTTTGTTGTATGGTATCTGATGGTATATCACTATTTCTTTGTCTTTGTCTTGTGTGGTTGTTCCTCGGGGTCGGATTATGGAAAGCCTCTAATCTCTTTTTGACAACTTGCTGGATCATGTCATCTGGATATCCGTTATTTGTGAGCAGCTGTTTGAACTCTGTTGATCTCTTCGTTAGTCGCTTTCCACGTGGAACAGTGTGTTTATGGCGCGTTTTATGTATGCATTTACCACAGAATCGTTTATATGCATCAGGGCATTCTCCTCTAGCATTTAAGCATCTTCCAGCGTCTGTCTTTTTAGTGTATACGGTGGTATTGTAGTTTGTTGTTCTTTTGGGTCACAAGTACGTCCAAGAAAGGGAGCATCTTCTCATCACTTCTTTCTACCGTAAAATTTAATGTAGAATTTGCTTGGAGTTTATTTACTAATTCTTCTATGTCATTGTCTTTTGTAAATACTTAAAACTAGGTATCTGGCAATTGTACTACCTTTCCGTCCTCATGACGTCACAAAACGCATGTAGGCTCATATTTGTATCAGTACGCTTGAAAAACGTCAATAGCGTATAGGTTGACGAAACAGCTGTCGCGTGTAAAAATACTGGAGTAAATGGAAGAACCCCATTATGTGTCCATTAGTAACCTGAACAATGAAGTAAAGAAAGAATAATTAGAAAATATGAAGCAATTTCAAAAAGCTGGTTAACAGTGAGAAAGCCATTCTATTCAATGAATGTTGTATCCGTGAAAAAAATTGTGCCCTAGAAGTATTAAATATATATATATATATATATATATATATATATATATATATAGTATATATATATATATATATATATATATATATATATATATATATATATATATATATATATATATATATATATATATATATATATATATATATATATATATATATATAATCCGACCCCGAGGAACAACACAAAGACAAAGAAATAGTGATATACCATCAGATACCATACAACAAACACCACGAAGATGAAAGGAAAGCCATCCTTGGTATACTGCGAAGAGAACCACCCCCCTAGCGCCATATAACAAAATAACAGCAAGGATTTACTGCAAACCAAACCTTACGGCCTCATTGGTAATGAAAAATAGTACGGCCCCATCGACGGAGGAAAGAGGTTAAATACTTGATATAGTATACAAGTTTGTCTGTGCTGACGACCCAATGTCAGTCCCCAAAAAAATGCTATATCGGACACACAACCACCACACTCAAACGTCGCATGCAGGCCCACAGAAACCAAGGAGCCATTCATCAGCACTTTGTGGGATACCCACAATAAAAAACCATCATTACAAGAACTTCTCACAAACACCACAAAATAGTACACAAGGAAGGCAACTACAATCGTTTATTGATATCAGAAGCAGTCAGCATCGCAATGCAACGTCCCATCCTTAACATCCAACGTGAGGCAGACCGCCTTCCTTGCCCTCGTGTAGGAGGCAGTTCTTCAACCGCGTGGAACAACCCCCACACACGGACAGGAGCGCACACTGACTTTCAGTGAATGAAACATATATTATAATTAATATATATTTATGTATAATGTGTATATAATAATTACTTTCAACTTTCTATATAATTTCTGTTGTTAACATATTTATTTTATTTGTCTTATTATTTTTATGTTTCACTATAGTCTTTTGTAAATACTTAAAACTAGGTATCTGGCAATTGTACTACCTTTCCGTCCTCATGACGTCACAAAACGCATGTAGGCTCATATTTGTATCAGTACGCTTGATAACGTCAATACGTATAGGTTGACGAAACAGCTGTCGCGTGTAAAAATACTGGAGTAAATGGAAGATCCCCATTATGTGTCCATTAGTAACCTGAACAATGAAGTAAAGAAAATAATTAGAAAATATGAAGCAATTTCAAAAAAGCTGGTTAACAGTGAGAAAGCCATTCTATTCAATGAATATTTATATAAATATTTAAAATTTTTGACTCCCATAGGGATCGAAACCCAGGTCTTCCAGTTGAATACGAGACCGCTGAAATACCTTGGGTTCGAGCCTGAAGCGAGTTAGATATTTATATCTTTTCCGCTTGTGATTGTGTGTTGATTACATATACTATATATATATATATATATAGATATATATATATATATATAGATATATATATATATATATAATATATATATATCTATATATATATATCTATATATATATATATATATATATATATATATATATATATATATATATATATATATATATATCTATATATATATATATATATATATATATATATATATATATATATATATATATATATATATATATATATATATATATAACCTGAATTATAGCCAACTCACTGTTCCAACACAACGCAAGTAATTAAACCATTTATCGTTAATACTAGCCATAAATAATCGACATAACATTATGCGCATTTTTGTCTTCAAAAATCCCATCCTGCGGCTTTGTTCTTGTAATCCTCATCCTTTATTAATACCACACCTCCCTACTTCCTCCCACCCACCCCTTGCCCCCTACCCTCTCTCTCTCCCCTTCATTGTCTCTTCAACCCTTCCAGACCATTTCTCAAAAGCTTCCAGGGCGCGTCCAGTCTCTCCTCATTAAACCATATTACGGGGCAAAATGGACGCTGGCGTTCTTTGCTTTGCGTGCTCACCTCTGGAAGCATTTTCCAGCGTTTCCATCCCCCTGCGATTCATCACAGGGCAATTCAGCTCCTCTTATTCTTTCAGGTAGGAGACTTAACCCGGCCCCTCGCAATCGGTGCTATTTATTAGCACTCCGTTCCAGGAAACAATAATGATTTATATAATGATGCATTGCTTCTCGTATGAAGGGTCTGGTGCGCTTTCGTAAATTACCCAAAGAATAAACAGTATATTTTTATTCGGTTTCATAAGTACGAAATTGATGTCATTATTAGGTACATTAATGGTCCATTACGAGTTTGGAATCTTTAAGAAAGTCGAGAATATAATCAAAAGTAGTTTTGTTGATGGATACTTTCACAACCCACCATTTGTAAAACAATAAAATTTGTCAACACCAACAAAAATTATTTAGTTTTGTTCAATGACATGTTTACAACAACCTAGCCACCTGGGGGGCAACCAATCCTTTTGGTTGCCGGTCCCAAGCCCGGATAATAGGTAGGGTTGGTGTCAGAAGGGCATCCGGCTGTAAAAATCTGTGCCAAACCAAAAAAAAGTGAATGAGTCCACAATATGGAAGAGTAATGCTAGGGCGTACTTCGTAAACGACGCAACAGAGACAAGAGCCCTAACTCTGTGGTAAGCGAGGGCTACTGCATCAGGAGCGGTTGCAGCTAAAGAACGAGCTCACATTGGGGTTTTGGAGTATGTCAGCTAATGTTGGGTCGCATGACTGGGAGAGTTAGAGAATGGCTTTTTGTGAGAAAAAGAAAGTAGATGTTGTGTGTGTGCAGAACGCGTGGAAAGGAAATAAAGCTAAAGAGTTGGGAGATGGATATACGCTATATTATGGTGGAGCAAATACACAAGGTATAAATGGAGTTGCATAGTACTGTCTAGTGAACTAAAGAATCGGTAATAGAATTGCACAGAAAGAATGACCGTATCATCAATTGAAGATATTTTTATGGAGATAGATTCCTGAATATTATAAGCTCATATGCACCATAAAGTTGGTTGCACAGCAGAAGAGAAGGGAAATTTCTGAGAGACATGGATTGAATAATGCAAGAACTGGAAGAGCATGAGAGGGTGATAGTTGGGGCAAGATTTGAATGACCATGTCGGAAGTGAAAGGAGGCGATTGGGCGGGTGAATGGGGGCCATGGAATGGGGAGAGAAAACCAGAAGGAGAGAGTGTAGTGGACTTTGCTGTTGTCATTCGACATGGCATAGTAAACACATTCTTTTAAAAGAAAAAGGGAGCACCTCATAACATATAGGAGTGGGGGAAGATTCTCCCAGATAGACACTTCTTGTAACAAAGGGTAATCTGGTGGAGGGTCAAGAAACTGCAAAGTTATTCCAGGCGACCATGTAGCCCCCCAACACAGAACCTGCTATGTATGGATTTGAAGTTGAAAAGGGCAAAGAAAACCAAAGCTAAAGGGATAAGGAATTAAATGTACAAATTAGAGAAGGAAGGGGATAAGAAGAGAGCGTTTAAAGAGGAGGTTTTTGGAGGATATTGATATAGGGATTGAAGATTTTCAGATGAATGGTTGGGCACAAATGCAAGCAGTAATGAAGAAGGCATGGAAAGGAGCTGCTAGGAGAGTACATCGGGTGTCAGATATGGAAGAAAGGATGAGTTGGTGTGGGATGGAGACAGAATTGAGAAAGTAGTACAAGGTAAGAAGGAGGCAAAGAAAAGATGGGAAGGTCACAGTCAGTGTTAGACAGAGATAGGTACAGAGGACCAAACAAGGTGGTTGAAAAGGTGGTAGCCCAAGCTAAAGCAAAAGTCCGTATGTGAGGTGTATAATGAGCTGGGGACAAAGGAATGATTAAAGAAGATGATAACCTATCAAGCTAGAAATAAGAGCACCAAAGCTTATAAATAACACATATCAAACAAATAAGGATCAAGATGGTGTATTACTTTTAGAAAGGAGGAAGACATTGTGAAGAGATGGAAAGAATTTTTCGAACATTTGTTAGATGAAGAAAATAACTAATAAGAAGGGATTGGGCACGTGAACATTGGCATGGTATTTTTGGAGGTTTTCGTAGGCAATAGGTACTAAATGCACTGAAGAAGATGAGGAAAAAATAAATGGAAGGCAGACCGACCAGACATGATTCCGGTGGAGCATGGAAAGCGAATTAGAGAGTATGAAGGAGTGGATATACTTTACGATTTATGATAAATAGCCTTGAACAGGAAAAAGATACCAATGAGTGGCGTGGGAGTATATTGATCCCAGATTTTTAAAGGAAAGCGAATGTCCAAGAGTGTGGTAATTATAGGGGCATTAAATTGATGTCCCACACGTTGAAGATACTGGAAGAATGCTAGATGTTAGACTTAGAGAAGAAGTACAAATAGGCAAAGAGCAGATGGGCTTTATGAAGGGCAGGGAACAACCGATGGTATATTTTTGTCTGAGGCAAATAATGGAGAAGATTCGGGAACAGACAACGGGACCTACA
>NC_061098.1:34537999-34545499 GCF_015104395.2 Macrobrachium nipponense | reverse complement strand
TTTCATTTTTATTCTTTGTATTTTTACAGTCCCTATGATGATACATGTAGTCTCGAAAATTTGGCCAATAAATCTAAAATATGCTACGATGAACTGTTTTGCTGTTTTTATTCCTACTGAATCTACGGCTTTCTAGATGCACCAATCTTCAGTTATATATCTATATATATAATATATATATATATATATATATATATATATATATATATATATATATATAATATATTTATATATATATATATATAGATATATATATACAGACACTTATCATAACAGAAACGCCATTTCAACAGCCTCTCATATCGCCTCTGGATAATGGGAGCTATTTTCAACAGGGCTCCACTTCGTGAACTTTTTCGAATGAATGGACGGAAGATAAAATCCATTACGTATTTCCAATGGTCTGTCGCCATGAATGTACACTCATATTCGGGCGAAATTTCACAGTAATTTTTATAATTTTCATATATTCACGTTTTCTATACTTTAATGTAATTTACATAATTCACGTCTAGCTTTAAATATTCTGTTATTTAATATAAATCTATTCTTATATAATTTTATTATCTATTAATATATTCATTCACAAAACGGCCTTGTGTTTTAACGTATTACATTATCTATTTACATAGGCTTGCGTTCATAAGCTTTATTCATATATTTCTTGTAAATAGTTCTGTTTATTATATAATCTTTTCCCTTATATACTTATGCTTGATTAATACATTCATTTCACAAAACAGCCATATTTTAGGTTTTACATATCTATTTACAAATTTTGCGTCATAACTTTCATTATATCCTTCTTATATATAATTATATTTATTTATATAATCTATATATATATATTATGAAAATATATATATATATATAAATATATATATATATATTATATATATATATATATAGTACAATATATCTATATATAGATATAATATTAATATAGATATATATATATGTATGAATATTATGTATACATATATTATATATATACATATATATACATATATATATATATATATATATATATATATTTATATATATATAATTTAATATATATACCTATATATACATATATATACATAATATATGCATCTATTATACATATATATGCCCTATATCTACATATATATATGTATAATATATATTATATATATATATATACTAATATATATATATATATATATATATATATAATATATATATATATATATATATATATATATCTATATTATATATCTGTATATATATATTATATAATATTGTATATATATATATCTAATATATATATATATATATATATATATATATCATATATATATATATATATGAATAATTATCACTCGAACGTGAATCCATTTATGTATCATTCAAGCTACAAATGTCCTTTAATAATCTAAATTCACTTTACCTCCCAAATGAATATTTTCATATATGTACCGGCTGATTGGATGCGTCACTGACTGTCCTGATTTCGTCCCCGTCCACTTGGACGGTGGTTCGATCTCATGGGGGACGAAATATTATCATTAAAAATTCCCCCTTCGGTACATATATGAAAATATTCTTTGGGAGGTAAAGTGGAAATTTGATATTAAGGACATTTTAGCTTAATTGATATATAAAATGGATCACGGTTCGATGTGATAATAATTCATAAACAACGGCTACGTGCTGTCAACGCTCGAATGGCCAACATGGGTAAACGGGTTTCATATCGATTCTAATTACGAAAGCACCCATATCGAGGTGATTTGTAGGTCAAAATCGATATGAAACTTATTCGTCTCTGTTGGCTGATTGGATAGCGTCCTGACTGTCCTGATTTCGTCCCCGTCCACTTGAGGTGGTTTTCGATCCCCATTGGGGGGACGAAATTTATTATCATTAAAACTTCCCCTTCGGTACATATATGAAAATATATCATTTGGGAGGTAAAGTGAATTTAGATATTAAAGGACTTGTATCTTGAATTGATAAGATAAGGATCACGGTTCGATGTGGATAATTATTCATAACAAAGGCTAACGTGCTGTCAAACGCTCGAATTGGGCCAACATGGTAGCGGGTTTACTATCTATTCTAATTACGAAGCACCCATATAGAGGGTGATTTGTAAGGTCAGAATCGATATGGAACTTATGCTTCTCTGTTGGCTGATTGGGAATAGCGATCACTGACTGTCCTGATTTCGTCCCCGTCCACTTGGACGTTGGTTCGATCCATTGGGGGGACGAAATTATTATCAATTAAAAAATTCCCCTTCGGTACATATATGAAATATATCATTTGGGAGGTAAAGTGAATTTAATATTAAAGGACATTTGAAGCTTGAATTGATATATAATGGATCACGGTTCGATGTGATAATTATTCCATAACAACAGGCTACGTGCTGTCAACGCTCGAATTTGGCCAACATGGAGAACAGGGTTTCTATCGTTCTAATTACGAAAGCACCCAGATCGAGGGTGGATTTGTAAGTCAGATCGATATGAACTTATGCGTCTCTTTTGGCTGATTGGATAGCGTCACTACTGACTGTCCCTGATTTCGTCCCCGTCCACTTGGACTTTGGTTCGATCCATGGGGGGACGAAATTATTATCAATTAAAATTCCCCTTTCGGTACTATATGAAATATATCATTTTGGGAGTACCGTGACTTTAATATTAAAAGGACATTTGTTAGCTTGAATTGATATATAAATGGATCACGGTTCGATGTATAATTATTCTATAACAACAGGCTACCGTGTCTGTCAAACCGCTCGAATTGGACACATGTTAGAACGGGGTTTCATATCGATTCTAAGTAAGAAAGCACCCAGATCTAGGGTGATTTGTAAAAGGTCAAATCGTATGAACTTATGCCGTCTCTGTTGGCTGATTGGATAGCGTCACTGACTGTCCTGATTTCGTCCCCGTTCCACTTGACGTGTTCGATCTCCATGGGGGTGACGAAATTATTATCAATAAAAAATTCCCCTTTCGTTCATATATGACACTATAATCATTTGGGAGGTAAAGTGAATTTTAGATATTCAAGGACAATTTTAGCTTGAATTGATATATAAATTGCTCACGGTTCATGTGATAAATTATTTCTAACAAAAGGCTAAGCGTGCTGTCAAACGCTCGAAATTGGCCAACATGGTAGACGGGTTTCATATCGATTCTAATTAACGAAAGCACCCAGGTCGAGGGTGATTTGTAAGGTCAGAATCGATATAACTTATGCAGTCTCTGTTGGCTGATTAATAGCGTCACTGACTGTCCTGATTTCGTCCCCGTCCACTTTGGACGTGGTTCGATCCCATGGGGGGACGAGAATTATTATCAATTAAAAAATTCCCCCTTCGTACATATATGAAAATATATCATTTTGGGCAGGTAAATGAATTTAGAATATTAAAGGAGGCATTTGTACTTGAAATTGATATCTAAATGGAGTCACGTTCGATGTGATAATTCATTTCATAACAAAGGCTCCATGCTATCAAACGCTCGAATGGCCAACATGGTAGACCGGGTTTCATATCAGATTCTAATTACGAAAGCACCCGATCGGTGATTTTGTAAGGTCAGAATCGATATGAACTTATGCATCTCTGTGGCTTATTGGATAGCGTCACTGACCTGTCCTGATTGTCCCCTCCCACTTGGACGGTGGTTTCAATCCCATGGAGGGACGAAATTATTATCAATTACAAAATTCCACATTCGGTACATATATGAAAATATATCCATTTGGGAGTTAAAGTGATTTAGATTATTAAAGGACATTTGTAGCTTGAATTGACATATAAATGGATCACGTTCGATGTGATAATTCTTCATGAACAAAATGCTACGTGCTGTCAAAAACGCTCGAATTGGCAACATGTAGACGGGGTTTCATATCGATTCTATTACGAAAGCACCCAGATCGAGGGTGATTTTAAGGTCAGAATCGGATATGAACTTATGGCGTCGCTGTTGGCTGTTGGATAGCGTACTGACTGTCCTGATTTCGTCCCCTCCACTTGGACGGTGGTTCGATCCCTGGGGGGACGAAATTATTATCAATTAAAACATGTCCCCATCGGTACATATATGAAAATATGCATTTGGAGGTAAAGTGAATTTAGATATTATAAAAGGCATTTGTAGCTTGAATTGAATATATAATGATCACGGTTTCAATGTGATAATTATTCATAACACAAGGCTAAGTGCTGTCAAACGCTCGAATTGCCACCATGGTAGACGGGGTTTCATCATAATCGATTCTAATTACGAAAGCACCCAGATCGAGGGTGATTTGTAAGGTCGTAAGAATCGATATGAACTTATTGGCGTCTCGTTTGGCTGATTGATAGCGTCACTGACTGTCCTGATTTCGGTCCCCGTCCACTTGGACGGTTGTTCGATCCCATGGGGGGAGAAATTATTATCAATTAAAAAATTCCCCTTCGTAGCATATATGAAATAATATCAGTTGGGAGGATAAAGTGATTTAGATATTAGAGGGACCGTTGAGCTTGAATTGATATATAATGGATCACGGTTCGATGTGATATTTTTCATAAACAGAAGTCTACGTGCTGTCAACCTCGATTGGCCAACATTACGGGGTTTCATATCGATTCTAATTACGAAGTCAACCCAATCGAGGGTGATTTGTAAGGTCAGAGTCGATATGACTATGCATCTCTGTTGGCTGATTGGATAGCGTCACTGACTGGTCCTGGTTTCGTCCCTGTCCACTTGGACGGTGGGTTCGATCCCATGGGGGGGACACAATTATTATCACATTAAAAAATTCTCCCCTTCGGGTACTATATGAGACTCTATCATTTGGGAGGTAAAGTGAATTTAGTATTAAAGGACATTTGTAGCTTGAATTGATATATAATGGATCACGGTTCGATGTGATAATTATTCATAACAAAAGTCTATGTGCTGTCAAACGCTCGAATTGGCCCATGGTAACGGGGTTTCATATCGATTCTAATTACGAAAGCACCCAGAATTCGAGGGTGATTTGTAAGGTCAGAATCGATATGAACTTATGCGTCTCTGTTGGCTGATTGGTAGCTCACTGACTGTCCCTGATTTCGTCCCCGTCCACTTGGACGGTTTCGATCCCATGGGGGACGAAATTATGTATCAATTAAAAAATTTTCCCCTTCGGTACATATATGAAATGTATCATTTGGGAGTAAGTGAATTTAATATTAAAGGACATTTGAAGCTTGAATGGATATATCTTGGGATCACGGTTCGATGTGATAATTATTCATAACAAAAGGCCTACGTGCCTGTCAAACGCTCAGAATTGCCAACATGGTTAGACGGGTTTTCATAATCGATTCTAATTTCGAAGCACCCAGATCGAGGTGATTTGTTAAGTCAGAATCATATGAACTTATGCGTCTCTTTTGGCTGATTTGGATAGCGTCACTGACTGTCTGATTTCGTCCCCGGTCCACTGGCCGGTGTTCGATCCATGGGGGACGAAATTATTATCAATTAAAAATTCCCCTTCGGTACATATATGAAAATATATCATTTGGGAGGTAAAGTGAATTTAGAGTATTAAGGACATTTGTAGCTTGAATTGATATATATATATATATATATATATATATATATATATATATATATATATATATATATATATAGATATAATATATATATTATATTAGTGAACGTTTTATCAACATCACCGGCATTCATTTACACGCCTCAAGCTTAACAATCCTTTAACATCCATTCGCTCTACCTCGGAATTATTATTTTCATATATATTAACTGAAGGGAATTTTTAAGTTGACACTTAATTTCGTCCTCTCGTGGATTCGAACCAGCGCAGCAAGGAGAAATCAGGCAAAAGAAACTTCAGTGAGTTACCGATTCGGCCACGCACTTGGATGTGACGAGCGACTCCAACCGCCTACCTTTGGGTGAACTTAGAAGACCACTAAAAGACTCTTAGTGTATAAAAGAAAATAAAGACAGAGAATCTTTTTTTTTTTTTTTCAAGTAGGCGTGGGCAAAGAATGGCATAAGGAGCGATTCGTTTGAAAAAGGAATGGGAAAAGTTGGGTTGTAAGGGAAAAAAGTAAATTTTTATACAGGAGCCTGACAAAGGTCTCCAGGGAAGCGGAGGCAAAGGATAACATAAAGACCGCCGAGTGGCATGAAAAAAAAAGGGTGGTATGGCAGGATTGGCTGTTATGTCTGGAGAAGAGAAACGTGACATAAAAGAATGTGCTAGATGGGGAGGAGCGGAACAATTATTCTGGTCTGTGAGAGAGAGAGAGTGTTAATCTCTTGAGATAGAGAGAGCAATCTCTTTGTGAGAGATGAGAGGGTGAGAGAGACGAGGAGTGAGTTAATCCTTGAGAGAGAGAGAGAGAGAAGAGAGAGAGAGAGAGAAGAGAGAGAGAGAGTTTTAATCTCTTGTGAGAGTGAGAGAGTGAAGAGAGAGAGTTAATTCTCTTGAGATAGAGAAGGAGAGAGAGAGAGTTGGGGAGAGAGAGAGAGGATAGAGTTAATCTCTTGCTGAGAGTGAGAGAGTGAGAGAGAGATTTAATCTCTGAGACGAGAAGAGAGCGAGAGAGAGAATCTCTTGTGAAGTAGAGAGTTTATCTCTTAAGATAGAGAGAGGGAGATGATAGAGAGAGAGGAGAGAGAGAGAGAGAATCTCTTGTGATAGAGTAACCCTCTTTAAAGAGAGTTAATCTCTCTCTCTCTGAGAAGCGAGAGAGAGAGAGAGGGTGAATCTCTTGTGAGAGAGAGAGAGAGAGAGAGAGAGAAGAGAGAGAGAGAGAGAGAGCTCTGAAGACGTGAGAGCAATTAGTAACCACCATATTGAATAGGAAGACTGGATTTTTTCCATGTAATACGGAAACCATTAATCACTAGCCAAAAAATGCAACAAACGAACCATTATCCTTGAAGGTTTTTTTTTTTTTTTTTTTTTTTGTTTAACCCTCATATAAATTATTCTCTTAAGATTACAACTTGCCATGATTCAAAATGTTCAAGAAGAGTTTAAGAGCAGGAGCAGAGGTCCTCGACAGTCCGACAAATCCGTGATTTGTAATTTTTATACCTAAATAATCTGCGTCATTACGATCCACACTACATGACTCACTCTTCTTTGTAATGCCGGCCACGCTTCAATCACATCGCACAAAGGCGTGATTAATATCATTATCCAATGCCTGCAGTCATCTATCTCTCTTTCACGAAGATCATGGAAATTGATTACGTATAATTACCCCTTAATTTGCGTCACTAGAGGCTGGCGATTATCTCTGAATGGTGGAATTAACGCTTGATACCCTGCATAGTATATACTCCAGTCTCGTCGATTTGAACTGCGGCAATAATCAATATCTTAAGTAATTTGAAAAATGTCATAAAAGGTTAGGCAGATTAGTTTATTTCGCAATGCATAAACACACCTGCACGGAATACTGGTCTGGTTTTTCTAATGTTGAATATCCCG
>NC_061098.1:34525499-34530499 GCF_015104395.2 Macrobrachium nipponense | reverse complement strand
CGGATGTGTTTACTATTCGCTTTTAGAACAGAATAGAACACAGACTTCAGACCAAGACGCCAGCGCTGGGACCTACGAGGTCACTCAGCGTTGACTGGAAAATTGAGAGTAAGAAGTTCAGAAGGTGTACCTGGAGGATAAGATAGAAGGCAGAATAGGAAATGAAGTACAGTAAAAGGAACGAAAGGGGTTGCAGCTAGGGACGCTGCAAGGAAACTTAAGTAATGCCTACAGTGCACCGCATGAGGTGCATTGTCGGCATAACCCCATTTCATGCTCAGAGAATTGTGTGTTTTCTAATCTTGACTTGTGTTTTTTTCAGTTTTACTAAGATTAAGAGAAAAGCAATCATACCAGGAGAGAGAGAGAGAGAGAGAGAGAGAGAGAGAGAGAGAGAGAGAGAGAGAGAGAGAGAGAGAGAGATCTTTTTACAGTTATGGGGCTAATGGAAGTGTCCGTCCAACATTCCATAACATTATTTTGCCCTGCAATACTGAAGGGGGCATTTTTTTTTTTTTCACGAGGAAAGTCACGATCTAATAAGCGAGCTGTTTTTCGATGGATATAAAGGGAAAACACCTCGAACATTCTCCGTTTTCTGCTTCCTTTCCTTTGCACTGCCTGAACGCAACCGAGCAAAATAACACTGTGGCAAGAATTGCAATACCTATAAGAACTTTTTTCCATAACTTAATTTTTCTGACCATTAATTATTATTTTCCCACTTCTAACCGCATTAGTTCTGAGTATTATTCTCTCTCTCTCTCTCTCTCTCTCTCTCTCTCTCTCTCTCTCTCTCTTTTACAATGTAAATTGGAAATAAAGAATTGAATCTGAAATCTCTCTCTCTCTCTCTCTCTCTCTCTCTCTCTCACACACACACACACACAATGTAAATTGGAAATAAAGACTTGAATCTGAACTCTCTCTCTCTCTCTCTCTCTCTCTCTCTCTCTCTCTCTCGTGTGTGTACTTTTCCGGTACCGGCTTTTAAATCTGTGCAAAACTCTTGTTTGTCAAGGATGATATTGAATACGAAGTTTAGCGATTATGGCCGAGAGAGTCGCTGCGCTTATCGCTAAAGTATATATGGAAACTTTCCGTGTTATCTTCCGCGGAACTGATAGCACTGTGATAACGTTGGCGGATAACGTTAATCGTTACATCATACGATAGAGGAAAAGAAAGTGATAAGAAAGTCTTACCAAAAGTTAGTTTTTCTAAAAGGATTTATTTTTTTTATTTGGAAGTGCTGCTTTTCTTTCACCTGTTCGTTTTCCATCCGAGTTATCTCTTGAGAGAGAGAGAGAGAGAGAGAGAGAGAGAGAGAGAGAGAGAGTTCAAATTTAATTCTTTATTTCCAATATACATTGCGTGTTGTGTATGTGTGTGTGTGTGTGTGTGTGTGTGTGTATGTGTGTGAGAGAGAGAGAGAGAGAGAGAGGGCTCAAATTTAATTTTTATTTCTAATTTACATTGTATGTGTGTGAGAGAGAGAGACCTTACCTTACAGACCTTACAGTTCGTTCGGGTTGCCCCAGGTCCTCAGTGTGAGGCGCCTCTAATGTCTACCAGAGAGTTGCTAGTACATCTTCCGGTATATTTTGCATCTTCAATCTTGGATGGTCTGGGATGCAGTTTAGATATTTTGCGAGGCTTATTCTTAAACACATCTACGCTCACTCCTGATATCCTTCCCAGATGAGCTGGCAACGCCTTGAATAGACGCTGCATTATCGATGCTGGTGCGTAGTTTGGATAATGTTCCTGTGTGCTTTCCTTATTTTTTTTCTGGGTATAGTTTTTGGGCACTATTAATCTACCTCTGCTTGCTCTTTCTGATATTTTTAGTTCCATGATATTTTCTCTGTTATTCCTTCTATCTGTTTCCATGCCTGAATTATCATGTAGCGTTCTCTTCTCCTTTCTAGACTATATAATTTTAAGGATTGTAGTCTTTCCCAGTAGTCTAGGTCCTTAACTCTTCTATTCTAGCTGTAAAGGTGCTTTGTACACTCTCTATTTGTGAATATCCTTTTGATAGTGTGGGTACCATATCATATTGCAATATTCAAGTGGACACGAACATATGTTTTTATAAAGCATAATCAGTGTCAGCTTTCTTGTTTTGAAGTGCCGTAACAACATTCCCATTTTTGCTTTACATTTTGCCAACAGAATGGCTATTTGATCATTGCATAACATGTTCCTATTCATCATCACACCAAGGTCTTTAACTGCTTCCTTATTTGTGATTGCCTCATTATTAGGTCCCCTATAATGCTATAGGTTTCCTTCTCTGTCTCCATAATTTATTGATTCAAATTTATCAGAGTTAAATACCATCCTATTTACCTCTGCCCAATCATATACTTTGTTAAGGTCTCTTTGTAGAGCGTTCCTATCTTCATCACAAGTAATTTCTCTACTTATTCTTGTGTCATCAGCGAAACTACTCACTACCGAATCCTTACATACTGTCTATGTCTTCAATCATAATAACAAACAATATTGCAGCTAGCACCGTACCTTGTGGCACACCGGATATTACCTTGGTTTCATCCGATTTCTCATCGTTTGCAATAACTATCTGTTTTCTGTTGTGTAAAATTCTTTAACCATCTTCCTACTTTATCTACGATATTGTGTTTTTCTAATTTTCTTTGCTAATATATTATGGTCTACTTTGTCAAAATCTTTTGCAAAGTCCAAATAAACCACATCTGTTTCATTTCCGCTTTTCATATTTTTGAATATGTTCTCACGGTGGACTAACCAGTTGGGTTTGTGTACTTTTTCCGGGTACGAAACCGTGTTGTCCTATATTAAACAAATTATTTTTTATTAAATGTTTCAGAATATTTTTCTTCATTACCCTTCATACACTTCATAATATGTGATGTTAGACTCACAGGCCTATAATTACTTGCCCTCTAGTCTTGATCCACTTTTGAAATGTAGATATATGCTAATTTGTGCTCATCATAAATCTTGCCTGTATCTACACTTTGTCTTAATAATATTGCAAGTGGCTTTGCGATAGAATGAACTACTTTCTTTAACACAAATAGCAGGGACTCCATCCGGCCCTGCAGCAGCTCCATTTTTAATTTCATTAATTGCCTGCACAATATCAGCTTCATTAATTTCTATGTCAGCTAAATATTTCACTATTTTCGTCCCTTACTTCTATATCATTATCTTCATTATTATTCTAGGGATGAATTCTCTCTTATATCGTTCTGCCAGTATGTTGCAAACTTTTCTTTTTTTCATTCGTTAATCTCCCTTCAATTCTCAGAGGGCCTATTTCTATTCTTCTTTTATTCATCTTCTTTGCATATGATATAATATTTTTGGGGGTTTTGCTTGATATTTAATAGGGTTTTTTTACTTCCAAGTCCCGTTTTTCATTTTCTTTTGATGTATAATCTTTTGTTCTGCATTTTCTATCTTACTTTTTAGTTCTATAACTTTCCATGCATTTTTTCTTTGCAAGACCATTTTTTCCACTTTCTGATTTTCTGGAACAAGATCCTTCTGTCTCTTGGTATGCATGAATGATGTTTACTTTTCTTCTTCGGTATATATTTATCCACTATTTCTCCAATATTTTTTTATATAATATCTCCGTATTTACCCTTATGTCATCACTTACGAAAATGTTATCCCAATCTTTGTTTAATTCTTCATTAATTCTGACCATTTTATATTTTTACTGTAGAAGTTGTATTTTCCATATCCTTCCCACTTTTTCATTTCTTGCTTATCTCTATTTTCACTTGCTTTGGAATGAACTGTTAATTCTATGACATTATGATCTGAAATACTCGCATTATAAACTATTATTTCTTTAACATAATTCATCTCGTTCACAAATACTAGGTCTAAAGTATTTTCCTTTCTTGTTGGCAAGTGATTTATTTGTTGAATGTTGTATTCTAGTAGCATATCTAATAGCTTTTCGAATTGCCTCTTATCTTCTGCACTACTATTACTCTCTTTTTTATATGTATAAGTACAACCACAGTCTCCTATTCGTTCTTTCCATTCTACGAAAGGAAAGTTGAAGTCACCAGATAGGAGAATAGTCAGTCCTTGTGATTTCTACATATATCATCCAATTTTTCAATTATTAAGTCAAACTCTTTAGTATTAGGAGGTGGCTATATATTACTATGTTCATCAATTTTTCAGATTCAAATTCTACCGCTATTAGTTCACATTCTGAGTTACTATATTTCCTCATATATTTTTTTTTTTTCCTTGTTTTTTGTCCTTTCTTCCCCA
This sequence comes from Macrobrachium nipponense, assembly GCF_015104395.2. Classification (NCBI taxonomy): domain Eukaryota; kingdom Metazoa; phylum Arthropoda; class Malacostraca; order Decapoda; family Palaemonidae; genus Macrobrachium; species Macrobrachium nipponense. The sequence continues at coordinate 34,526,209 of NC_061098.1, read as the reverse complement.
TATATTGCGGTTCCCCCTTGATTCCTATTTTTTCTATCTGATCTATAAGTTCGGAACCTTTTATTTGATCATCATTCCCAGTCTCTTGGAATACCAGGTTTCACTTATATTCATTATATCTATTTTCTTTTCATTTTGGGTTAGTTCTTCTAAGTACTCTATTTTTCTTTTTGAGTTACTCGTAACTAACTGCGCATTCATCACTATGATGGTTTGCGTGTTTTCTCCTTCTTATTTAATATTGGTAGTAATAAGGAGAGAGATAGAGATGAGAGATAGAGAGAGAGAGAGATTCGAAAACTTTAATGCACTGAAAACGCGGCCTGTTTTGTGCTTAGTGTTAATGGAGTTAAAAGCTACTTGAATATAAAACATACCATTCTATAAAAAATGGTATATGATAGTATTTCACTCAACCTTTTACAAGGACTTATCTTGCATATAATTTATATTTACATTAATGTACATACATACAAATGTGAATCCATTTTATATATTTTGTATGTGTGTGTGATGTATCTATTTCGTTCTGTTTTACAGTTTCCCCAAAATATTGTTTCTGTCCAACTAACTTCTAACTTTCTGATACCACCACTTCATGTTTCCAAGTCCATCTTAAACCTCCAATAAACACATATACCTCCAGCTGAGATTCAGCGACCTCGTCAAGGAATATTACGTACTTTTCACAAACGGCTTCCATTTATGCG
>NC_061098.1:34515499-34517999 GCF_015104395.2 Macrobrachium nipponense | reverse complement strand
GAGAGGTTTAGTTACAAGATTGCAGCTCACGCGTCGGGTTCAAAATTCGAAGCTTTGGCAGCCATATTGGTTTCCCACCAAGGTCAGAAAGAGAGAGAGAGAGAGAGAGAGAGAGAGAGAGAGAGAGAGAACTTAATGCTCTAAAGATAATTTTTCATCAGCTTCATTTGAAAACATTGTATTGTTTGTCACCAGAAACTTCGAATAAAAGAAAAAATAAATAACTCGATGACAAGCAAGCTCAGACTACTTAATTAAACTTTAATACAGTAAATGAAGGAACTTTTAAAAAATAAGAAGGAAATATTTGTGTGTGTAATTGTTCAAGATTGTCATCAACAAACCTCTTGATTATAATTAAAACGATTTGAATGACAATCTGGTAAAATCAAAACCCTGTAATTCATAGGTATTGAGAAAGTTTCAATAATGCATTAATTACAGTATTTATGAATAAGTATTAAGAAAGCAGTTTTATTAACTCCGTTATTCTTGACAATTCTCACAAAAGCAATAAAAATCTAGTCGAGACAGATAACAATAACTTATCATATTTCGTCAACAAAAATAAATTGCAAAACAAATAACAGATATGGAAAGGAATGAAAGAAAAAGTATATAGAGAAATAGAGAGAGATAGAATATTTCTTGGTGTGGCATCAATTAGAATTTTTGTACAAACAAAAGATGAGAGGATCGATATATTATGATTGTTTTATCAAAATCATCCTAAGACAATATACTATAAATATTACGTCAACAAAAACAAATCTCAAAATTGGACCTCAATCAGTGCTCCTAAGACAGCCTACAAACATTTCTATACAAACAAAAGATGAGAGGATCGAGATATTACGAATATTTATCAAAATCATCCTAAAACAATATACCATAGATATTAGGTCAATAAAAAGAAATGTCTATAAAATAAATGACCCAAAACACACCTCTGGTCAATCTGAAATATTGCACAGTCTTCACTCATCTTCAGAGTAGCTTATTTTCGTAATATGTCCGCGTAGGAGGTTGTTGAAGAAACATACGTCACTGGGTAGCGAAAAAAAAAAAAAAAATAAAAAAAAAAAAAAAAAAAAAAAAAAAAAAAAAAAAAAAAACACTACAAAAGTTGATGGAACAAAGATTCAAGCATTTCCAGAAATAAATTCGCTGGCGGTTTCTTTGAAGAACGGGGAGAGAGAGAGAGAGAGAGAGAGAGAGAGAGAGAGAGAGAGAGAGACAGAGACAGAGACAGAGAGACAGAGACGGAAATCCGAATTTCCGGTCATGATTTCTAAGACAATATGGAAGTTAATGCTTCACATTACTTATAAGTAAATAATCATAATTTATGTTTGACATATTAGACAGCCAAGTACGCGAGTCACATATTGACAGAGAGAGAGAGAGAGAGAGAGAGAGAGCAGAGAGAGAGAGAGAGAACTGACAACGTTTAAAAATCTTATTTACTTATGCGAATGAACTCCGTTCTGTGTGTTGCTGATTATTTTGTGTGCGTGTGTATTTAAATATGTGCATATATATATATATATATATGATATATATATATATATATATATATATATATATATATATATATATATATATATATATATATATTATATACATACCTACACATATATTGCTATAATAGCAAGTGGCACCAGGACATGAATGACAGAATATGTTAAAATGAATACAGATCCTCACGAACTTACTGTATAGAGTTTCTCCCGTCTCATACTATTACGGTCAAACTATATATATACATACTGTAGCATCAACGCTATTCAGTGAGCTACAGTAACAACTGTACGATACAGACGTCTTTAGAAATATTCGTCACATACATCGCTATAACGACAGAAAAAAATCACAATGTATCGACATGAACTGGTAGCGCACGTCTGTTAAAACGCAATTCATCCAGTGATGAGCTGGAATACGTCATGCACAAAATGCTATACTCTATTCAACCTGGAAATAAGTGACGTCTAATTGACGATCATTTTTCGTAACACGTTGCATTCTGGCATTTATTTTCGTGACTTTTAAGTAACGGAAATTGACAATGCAACGCGTTTCATCTTTTTTTTCAACTCGTATTCGCTTAACTCCTTAATTGCAGTAGTTCCAATGCGTATATAGTTTTCGACTTGCTAATGAACTGCAAAGTTTTGCCTTGAAGCGCATGAATGCTTTCTTGAATTCTACTTTAGGGGGATTTAGAAACTACAGAACTACAGCAAAACATCAGCTGTAACAAGTTTGTCGAAAGTTATCATGTGAGATTATGCCAGTTTTTAACGGGGTTTGGTTTTGGTGCTTCGGTGTAATTTTTTTGGTATAAAAACAAAATGTTGGAATAGTTCGATAAACAATATTCAGCGTGAAAGCACAATAGAGTAATTCATTAAATCATATTCAGTATAATTTTTAATACAAAAGCAATTATTGGAATAGTTCGATATCAACATTCAGCGTAATGCTTGAATACAAAAAC
>NC_061098.1:34513157-34514999 GCF_015104395.2 Macrobrachium nipponense | reverse complement strand
AGCCATTCTTACTAGTCCTCACGAGAGAGAGAGAGAGATGATGAGAGTCTTTCTTACTGTTTCCTCGAGAGAGAGAGAGAGAGAGAGAGAGTCTTTCTTACTGTTTCCTCGAGAGAGAGAGAGAGAGAGAGAGAGAGAGTTTGAGTCTTTCTTACAGTTTTCCCGAGAAGAGAGAGAGACCGAGAGAGAGAGAGAGAGAGAGAGAGAGAGAGAGCGAGAAGTTATTTAGGATTTAATCAAGAAACTGGATATCCACTGCATCATCATGACCCCCTCTACAGATTCGGCCATTCGATATTTCAAGGAGGAACCCTAATTAGCCATGACGGGGAATTGAGCACAGGAGGCCGAAGTTTCATCCCTCTAAAAAATGTGGCATAGAGGAGATGGGTAATGAATAAGGGAGAGAGAGAGAGAGAGAGAGAGAGAGAGAGAGAGAGAGAGAGAGAGAAGGGAAAATGACGATAATTGTATGGGATATCGGAAAGGGGCGTGGATGGGGTGAAAAAAGGATTAAGTGAATTGAGGAGGGAATGTAGAGCAGAGCGAATGGAAACTGAAGGGAGAGAAAAATAGGGTGTCTAGGTTTGATGAATTGTCTAGACGAGGTGTGAAGGTTTTATGAAGCGGTTCTTGTAGATCGGAACTTGTAAGGAGGAATCTCTTCCCCAAACACCCCCCCCCCAAATTAAAAAAAAAAAAAAAAAAAAAGTATATATATATATATATATATATATATATATATATATATATATATATATACTATACTATATATATACAGGGTGGGGCAGAACCATTGAGCAGTTTACAAGAGTCAATGCTCGAGGGGATGGGAGGGGAGTTGGGGGAGGGTGGTGTTGTTGGCCTGCTCAGACATCCCCATTGCAGTAGCCGACATGGTGTGGACGGGAGTACATCGTGGTTTTGCTCTGCGCGCATATTTTGAGAACAATCAATCTGTGATTGCAACGCAGAGAGCTTTCTTTCGGCGACGGTTCAATATTCCACGCAACAATGCTGTTCCTCATTCGAACCACAATTCGGTCCTCGGGTTAGGCAGTTGAAGGCAACTGGTAGCACACTAAGAAACAGATGCACATGGGTAACGGCGCAGGTCCATCAGAACACCAGAAAATTGTCAGAGAGGGTTGAGAGCAGCCAATCATCCAGTCGCCAAGACGTTTCGCACGAAGGCATGCCGTAGCTTTGCAAATCTCCTCACGCAGTTTATGGAGGATTCTGCATACGGATTTGAATTTCCATCCTTACAAAAGGATGATGGCTCAAGAACTGAACCAAACAGACTTTGCCAATCACCAAAATCTGTGTGAGAACATGCTTGAAAAGATTGTTCCCGAGGCAGCGTTCTTCAGTAGTGATGAAGCACATTTTCACCTCTGTGGGGCTGTCAATAAGCAAAATTTCCGCTATTGGGCTGAACATAACCCCAAATCATCCAGGAAAGACCGCTACATTCCCCTAAGCTTACGGTTTGGTGTGCTATCTCAAAATTTGGAGTGATAGGCCCATACTTCTTTGAGGAGGACGGAGTGACCGTGACCGTGAATGCCGAACGCTATGTTGCAATGTTTGCAAAATTTCATGCAACCTAGAATGGAAGAGATATTGAAAATGAAGGCTTGGGGGACATGTGGTTTCAGCAGGATGGGGCTACAGCTCACACAGCCCGAATTTCACTCAATGTTTTGAGAAACATGTTTCCCGGACGCCTGGTGTTTCTAAGGAGTGATTTAGGATGGCCTGCGCGGTCACCTGATTTGAGCGTTTGCGACTTCTTTCTTTGGGGACATCTGAAAGAAAGAGTGTTCAAAAGTCGCCCTC
>NC_061098.1:34503157-34508157 GCF_015104395.2 Macrobrachium nipponense | reverse complement strand
TTAGATGGAATTCGTTGTGGAACTGTACATTTTTATCAGTCATGTGTGTGTATATAAACATAGGTCTCAGTGTCGTATTAAGTTAAAGATTAATAATTTAATTTATATATAACTAAAAGTGAAGGACACAAGATTCAACATGAGCAGAAAGTCAGCAGACTCAGAATACAGCGTCACAGAAGAAGCCTTCTGTCAATTAATCCCTTTTTTCGGTGTGTCGAAACCTCCCATTTTTTTCTTTCGCGTCTCATTCGAACAGATTGGGGCTTTGAGTCTTATTATTATTATTTTTTCATTTCTAACAAGGAAAAAGTTTTCCTCTGTTCATTTTCCCTATTGTTTCATCTCTTTCATTTCCTCCGGCAATGAAAGGTGTTCGGGATTCGAATCGATTCTCTTTTGTTTTCTCTCTGGGAGGATTTTTTTTTGGGGGAGGGGGGGATATGGATCATGCCCGCATTTTGTCTTTTTTTTTTTGCCCTGCCGGATCTTATTCGCGGTTGTTATGTAAATTTCGCAAAGTTATTGTATTGTCATGGGATGTTTTTTCATTTGTCTTATGTTCCTTTGTGTTTGTATCATCAATGGGAGCAGATGGTTGTTGAAGAAATTGTTATTATCATTATTATTATTGTTATATTATTAGGTATTAGTTAGTTATTAGTTATTATTATTATTATTATTATTATTATTATTATTATTATTATTATTATTATATTATTATTATTTATTTAGGTAGAAGACCCTCTTTCAAGGATGTTCTATTGAAGGAGATTGCTGCTTCAAGCTGCTATTTATTTTATAGAAGTTCTTTCTAGTCTTCTTATGACGGCTTTTTCGGCACTGTTTAAGTTGGCGAGTAACGCGCCTATTCGATACATATGAAAAGTCAAGATAAACGTATTTTACGAAATTTATATATATGTTGAAATCCGGTGTACAAGGTCCGTAGATTAATACAAATCTAAGTGAATATTTTATGCCGACGTTTCTTCTGGATTCGACCAGATATTTATTATTATTATTATATTATTATTATTATTATTATTATTATTATTATTATTATTATTATTGTTGTTTGTTGTTATATCTGGCAAGGATTTGAGGAAATAACATACCCTTGTCCCTATAGACTCGTTTTCTCTCTATTTCCAGTCTCTCTCTCTCTCTCTCTCTCTCTCTCTCTCTCTCTCTCTCTCTCTCATGTTATTTTCCCAGACCTCCCTCCCCATCACTGTCCAAACTCTTAAGCACTTCACGTTTCGCAATAGAATATTTTGGGAGCCATTAAAAAGTTAAGGTGTGCAATCATGACCTTTCAACCTTTCAATTCGTCCAACAAATAAGCGATTATTGTGCTATATTATGATTTTACATTCATTCTGGGTTACTTGTCAAATAATTTTCATAAGAAAGTGTTTAATGTTGGTTAAGAAATTCACAGTCTCGTGGAATCAAATTGTTAAAAAATCCATAATCATAATTATATTAAAAAATATGTTTCTATGTAAAATAGAACAAAGACTTCGCAACACCTGAACGGTGTTCCTCATCAGTGTAGCGTTACACTGTCGAAAGTCTTTGTTCTATTTTTATATAGAAATATATTTTTTAAAATATGATTGTGGATTTTTTAACAAAGTGTTTAATGGTAATTGCAGTAATGACATACATTGTATTAAACGTAGCCAAGTTGTTCATGTTGGGGCAAGGCACATTATAGAATGCATGTTAATTATGACAGAGTTGCCGTTTCATATTTAAATATTTTTTGTGACTTCTCTTTAGGCCTCAGAGACTCGTACCTTATTTATCTGTCTGGGAAGATATACTCTCCGAAAGCTGATAGATATTTCTCCCCATTTTACAATTTTTATCAGGCTCTTATTTTACAGCCCATTTCAGTTATATCTTGTATGACTGGTTCTTGCCCAGAGGAAAACTGACTTAATACTGTTTACAGGGAATATGAAGTGTATTTTAATACTTTTTTAATCTATTTATTATTATGTTTGGAAACTTGAATTTCAAGTTAGTGGGCCCCTTTGGTGGACATGTTCTTATGAATAGGTTTCATCTACCTGAATAATAATAATAATAATAATAATAATAATAATAATATAATAATAATAATAATAATCGTCTGTTGACTTAACTGTACGATGAACGTGATCGGTCTAGCATTCTTAGCCCCCCCATCACCCCCACCCCCCGCGCCCTTGGGAAAAAACAGGTTGAGATGGTTCTCTAAGTATTGCTTATTTCCTGCTCTCTCTCTCTCTCTCTCTCCTCGTCCCTTAGGCCATTAGGTATGTTGTGCGCTTGTAAGAAGCTTACACATATCTTTTGATGTACGCCAGGCACTTAAGTATTCATGTGAGGATGTATTTACCGGTCCGGTGATATAGAGGCTGGTGTCGTGGCATGCCACACAGATGTCGCGAGTTTCGCTTCTCTACCAGGGCGATGAAAAATAACTGACTGTATCGTGATCAGTTTGTGCCGCAGTGTTGGTGTGGGGCGGGGGGGGGGGGGAGTCTTTAGCGATGGGAGGTTGACCAACGTTCTTTTGGAAGCTGAGTTTCAAGTCAGTGGCTACTTGGTGGGTTTGTTCCGTGTGAATAGGTTTTAATTACTGACAAATATTAATAATAATAATAATAATAATAGTAATAATGATTATTATAATAATCGTGTGCTTGCATTCTTAATACAATGTAATCCTTTGACAGATTTTCAGTTGATTACTTCATTTTTTTAGAATAACGAGTTGGATCAGTTTGCAAGAAAATGATAAACGGCGAAGGTGTAGTCTCTCTCTCTCTCTCTCTCTCTCTCTCTCTCTCTCTCTCTCTGTGTGTGTGTGTGTGTGGAAAATCATCATTTAAACCAGGGATATATCTGGCAAAAATAGACTGTATTCAAGAAAAGCGAAGATCCCAAGATACATTATACTATTATTAAATATACCGAGTGAATTTTCGATATTTTAAAGTTCTCAGCGTTTATTTTATTTATTTATTTTTTTTTTACGGTTTGTAATGGCGAGAGTTTCTCTTGGGTCTATCAATACCAATATACTGCCTGATCGTTTTTGATGCTGATGCTTCTTCGTAAGTGTGTCTGTACACCATTTCTTAGATTCTCTGTTATGTAAGTGTGCGATTATATGCATATGTGAATGTACACTCGTATATATATATATATATATATATATATATATATATATATATATATATATATATATATATATGCAGAAGCCAGGTACTATGTCGTACCTCTTAGTAAATGGGGATATAATCCACAATGAAGTAAATTCCTCTTGTAGTTTAAAAATATATATTTCTTGTATAGGATTAAAGCTTTCGACCATCAACTGTTGTCTTGTTCACTAAAGTGTGATATGTCACCTCAAGGAACTAACAAGTAAGAGCACAAACATTTGAAAAAACAACTAGCTTGTTACCTAACCGTTGTTTTTTCAATGTTTGTGCTCTTACTTGTTAGTTCCTTGAGGTGACATATCACACTTTAGTGAACAAGACCACAGTTGATGGTCGAAAGCTTTAATCCTATACAAGAAAATATATGTTTAAACTACAAGAGGAATTTACTTCATTGTGGATTATATCCCCATATATAATATATATATATATATGTATATATATATATATATATATATATATATATATATATATATATATGTGTGTGTGTGTGTGTGTGTGTGGTGTGTGTGTGTGTGTAGTAGTATATATGTGTGTATATATGTATATGTTTGTGTGTATATTTATGCGTAGTTATGTATGTATATAAACGTTCCAATTTTAAATGACGAAATTCAATTCGATGCACAAACACAGTGGGAGGGCAGGCCTTAGAATAATAATGCCATGGCATTTGCCAAAAACAGCGGTTCCTCACCACAGGGGCAATACACGGGCAGCAGCAGCTAGCAGCATCCTGGGCATCGACGATTTATTGATTTAAGAGGCGAAGGATATTGCAGTGAGTGTCTCGTAGTTTGTCTTGCTAAGTGTTGTAGTCAGGGAGATGGATGTCTGTTTAACCGTTTTCATTTTCTAACCATTTATTTTCAAGTATGTCTCTTGCATTCTTTGATAGGATACTGTTTTGCTGCTTTCATTTGCTGATCATTTGTTTTTTTAAGTCAGTTTGTTGCATTCTTTGATAGAATAATGTTTATTTAGTGTATAGGTTGTGGTTTCATCTCGTCAGCTGGCGTTCTGCCTTAAATGGAAAGGAATGGATAGGGTTAGAATGTCAGAGAATGAGAGCAGAGATAATGAATATTTATAAATTTGATATTACTCTATAGTTCCTCGGCAATAACCTTTTGATGCAGCTTGATTAACCAGCAGTTGCACGGACTAACAGATGGTTGATGGAATTTGTAAAGTTCGTAATAAATATCACTGGACTTAATTCAGTTTTTTTTTAATAGAATTCTAACCAACATATTTTATTCACGCTACTACCCGAGTTAGTAACGTAGGCTATATAAACATTTTACAAGACAGCGCTTTAGAACATATCCCATTATTTCATCCTCTCTCTCTCTCTCTCTCTCTCTCTCTCTCTCTCTCTCTCTCTGAAAAGTAAATATCATAATTGGGAATTGCCAGATAATGATTTTTTTTCATAAAAAAAACTCATTTTGCATCTGTCGAGTTTTATATTGTCCAGATTTACTTATGGAACCAGAAGCAAAAATTACCAAATCAATCGTTCAGCGTAATTAAATTTATATCAATTCTCAAAAATAAACAAATCCTGGTACCAGGGACCTATTCAGGGTATAAGGATGGCTCTGACCAAAGGAACAAATGCATCGTTCGCACCTGGGCGGAATTTGTGGGACGCTATTTCACTTTTCGAAGGAAAAATTGGAATAAGGCGCTGATGGGTTGGTCATCATTTGTAGTTTTCTGTAAAAGAAAGCTATTGAGACTGGTTTGTCTGCCCGTCTGCACTTTTCTGTC
>NC_061098.1:34490657-34498157 GCF_015104395.2 Macrobrachium nipponense | reverse complement strand
CAGGCCCCGTTTTCAGCGTTTTATCTTTTTGAATCTCTCTCTCTCTCTCTCTCTCTCTCTCTCTCTCTCTCTCTCTCTCTCTCTCTCTCTCTCTCTCTCTCTCCGAACAGGTGAAAGAAGTAGCACTTCCAAGATAAAAATAAAAAATCCGTTCTAAAACTTAACTTTTGGTAAGACTTCCTTATCACTTTCTTTTCCTCTATCGTCTGATGTAACTATTTTTTCCATTTCAATCTCTCCATACCAATAACATTCAACACGAACAAATAAAAAAAATATATAGGACCATCCAGACACACACACACACACACACATACACACACACACAGAGAATTATACTCAGAACTACAGCGGCCAGAAGTGGGGAAATAATAATACTGGTCAGAAAAATAAGTTTTGGAAAAAAGTTCTTAAAGGTATTTCTATTCTTGCCACGGTGTTATTTTGCTCGGTCGCGTTCAGGCAGTGTCAAAGAAAGGAGGCAAAAACAGAAAATGATCCAGGTGTTTTCCCTTTATATCCATCGAAAATCAGTTCGCTAATTAGATCGTGACTTTCCCCCTGAAAAAACAAGTGTTTAAAAAAAGAAAAAAAAAAAGAACATGCCCCCTTCAGTATTGCAGGGCAAAATAATGTTATGGAATGTTGGACACTCCCATTAGCCCCATAACAGTAAAAGGCCCCCTGGCCAGAACGATCTTTCATAACATTGGATGATCGGAATGCTGGGGGGAGAGTAAAATGGCCTTTGCTGATGTACAGTCCTGTTCAAGTGCAGGATTGTCATCAGTTAATCATTTTCATCTCATTTCTCATTTTTCCATCTAGCCATACTTTCATTTCGGCACTGAATGATCTTATAGGTCCCAGCGCTTGGGCTATGCCCTAAATTCCATAATCCATCCATCCATAACAGTAAAAAGATCTCTCTCTCTCTCTCTCTCTCTCTCTCTCGTAGTATGATTGTTTTTCTCTTAATCTTAGTAAAACTAAAAAAACACAAGTCAAGATTAAAAAACACAAAATTCTCTGTGCATAAAAGGGGTGGTATGCCGTCAATGCTCCTCAAGCGGTGCACTGTAGGCATTACTTAAGTTTCCTTGCAGCGTCCCTTCGGCCCCTAGCTGCAACCCCTTTCGTTCCTTTTACTCTACCTCCTTGCATATTATCTCTTCATTCTTATCCTCCAGTTACACCTTCTGAACCTCTTACTCTCAATTTTCCAGTCAGTGCTGAGTGACCTCGTAGGTCCCAGCGCTTGGCGTCCAGGCCTGAAGTGTATGTTGTATTCTAATTGCGGGGAGAGAGAGAGAGAGCGAGCAATATATGTCATTGTCCTGTGTGCATGATAGGCGCATTGTTGTTGTATTTCTCATAATTTTTCCAGTCCAAAAACAAAAGGCAATATGGCCCACCTAAGTCTGGGTGCATTTATTGAAGGAATATCTTGAGGACGGAATGACAAGGATTTGTATGACTGATTCATTAGACGTCACCCTCATCATGTTGACATTTTTTGGTGAATGTCACTGAAGTCTTGGACATTCAATATTAGAAAAACCAGACCAGTATTCCGTTCAGCAGATGTGTTTATGCATTTGCAAAATAACTAGCTTGCCTGACTCTTTATGGACATTTTTTTCAGTGACTACTCCGGTTATTGCTCGCAGTTCATATCGACGAGACTTGGAGTATTACGTTATGAAGGTTATCAAGGTAACCCATCCTTTATTCAGAGATAATGGCAGCCTTCTAGTGACGCAAATTAGTGGGTAATTATCGTAATCACTTTCCAGTCTTCGTGAAAGAGAAGATAGATGACTGCAGGCATTTGGATAATGATATTAATCACGCCATTGTGCGCTGCTGATCGAGTTGTGAGCTAAATAAAGTGTATTGCTTTTTCCCTGTTATTGGCACTGAATGTGCATTGCAAAGAAGAGTGAGTCACGTAGGGTGGAATCGTAGATGACGCAGATTATTTAGGGATAAAACTACAAATCACGTGATTTGTCGATTGTCGAGTGTCCTCTGCTCCCTGCTCTGACTCTCTTGACATTGTGGATTCATGGTTAGTTATAATCTTAAGAGATTATTTATATAGTAATCTTAAAGGATAAAGGTTCGTTTGTTGCATTTTTTGCCTCGTGATTAATTGTTTCCGTCTCAGATGGAAAAATTTGTCTTCCTTTTGACATGTGGTTATTTGCTCGCTTGTCTTCAGAGGTCGCTCTCTCTCTCTCTCTCTCTCTCTCTCTCTCTCTCTCTCTCTCTCTCAGGATATTAACTCTCTCTCACTCTCTCTCTCTCTCTCTCTCACACACACGCACACTAGAGCCTAACTCACTCTCTCTCCCACGCACATACAAGACTAATTCTTTCTCTTTCTCCCTCACACGGACACAAACTCTCTCTCTCTCTCTCTCTCTCTCTCTCTCTCTCTCTCTCTCTCTCAAGATATTAACTCTCTCTCTCTCTCTCTCTCTCTCTCTCTCACAAGAGATTACTCTCTCTCTCTCTCAAGATATTAACTCTCTCTTACTCTGTCTCTCTCACAAGAGATTACTCTCTCTCTCAAGAGATTAACTATCTCTCTCTCTCTCTCTCTCTCTCTCTCTCTCTCTCTTTAGCATATTCTTTTATGTCATATTTCCTCTCTTCTCCAGACATTTCAGCCATCATGCCATACCCTTTTTCATTCCTTGTCCTTAAGGACTCGGCGGTCTTTGTTATCTTTGCCACGTCTCCTGTATAATAATACTTTTTCCCTTACAGCCCAACTTTTCGTTCTCCTTTATCATCGAATCGCTGCCTTTTGCCATTCTTTGCCCACGCCTATAGGAAAAAAAAGATTCTCTGCCGTCTTTATTTTTTTTATACAATTAGAAATCTGTTAGTGGTTTCTCCTCTGCGCGCTGGTTCGAATCCACGAGAGGACGAAATTATTGTTTCAACTAAAAAAAATTCCCCTTTGGTTAACAAATACTAATATATATTAATTCCGAGGTAGAGCGAATTGGATATTAAAGGACATTTGTAGCTTGATTCGTGTATATGAATGACGAGAATGTGATAAAAATCCAGATATATATACTAAAACAATTCCCCTTCGGTTAGCGTATTTGGAAATATATTAATTCCGAGGTAGAGCAAATTGGATATTAACCCTTAAAACGCCGGAGCCGTAAAATAAAAAAATGACTCCCGTATGCCGGAGGGGTTTGAGAGTGAGCGCGTAAGCGGAAAAAATATTTTTTCAAAAAATCACAGCGCGCTTAGGTTTTTTCAAGATTTAAGAGTTCATTTTTGGCTCCTTTTTTTCTCATTGCTTGAAGTTTAGTAATGGCAAACCCCATCAGAAATGAAAAATATTTATCATTACATCATAATAAATAATGCGATATATGATAGCGCAAAAACGAAATTTCATATATTAATTGTATTCAAATCGCGCTGTGCGCCAAACGGTTAGAGGTAACAAGTTGCTTTTTTTTCGTTGTAATGTGCACTAAATTGCGATCATTTTGATATATAACATATTGTAAAACAATAAAAGCACACAGAGAAAATATTATCACAAAATGATGCATGAATTCGTAGCGCGCGGATGTAATAATTTTTTAATAAATTCACCATAAATCGAAATATTGTTATAGAGACTTGCAATTTGTTTCAAAATGAAGGAAAATGATTGAATATTACGATACTGTAAGAGTTTTTAGCTTACAAATGCAGTTTTTTTACCATTTCGAACGAGTTAAAGTTGACCGAATGTCGAATTTTTGTTAAAAGTTTTTTTTTTATATGCAAATATAAAAAAAATGAGAAATGCTACAACCTTCCAATAATTTTTGTTATATTGTGCATGTTTTTGCGCACATTTTCATATATAAAACTTTAAAAAAAAAAGCGTAATATGAAAAGGCTCAATATTAGGAAAATGTGACCTACGCGTTTCTGAGATTTTCGGCCGAGAATAGGCGCGCGGACGGAATAAAAATATTTTTTTCAAATATTCACCATAAATCGAGATATTGTTCTAGAGACTTGCAATATGTTTTAAAAATAAAGATAATGATTGTATATTACTAGACTGTAAGATTTTTATGATAAATGCGTTTTTTGACCTTTTCGGTTGAGTCAAAGTTGACCGATCGTAGTTTTTTTCGTACTTATCGTACTTTATATGCAAATATTTCAAAAATGATAAATGCTTACAACCTTCCAATAATTTTTGTTATATTGTGCATGTTTTTGCGCACATTTTCATATATAAAACTATAAAAAAAGCGTAATATGAAAAGGCAAATATTAGGAGAATGTGACCTACGCGTTTCCGAGATTTTCGGCCGAGAATCGGCGCGCGGACGGAATAAAAATATTTTTTTCAAATATTCACCATAAATCGAGATATTGTTCTAGAGACTTGCAATATGTTTTAAAATGAAGATAAATGATTGAATATTACTAGACTGTAAGATTTTTATGTTATAAATGCGTTTTTTGACCTTTTCGGTTGAGTCAAAGTTGACCGATCGTAGTTTTTTTCGTACTTATCGTACTTTATATGCAAATATTTCAAAAATGATAAATGCCTACAACCTTCCAATATTTTTTGTTATATTGTGCATGTTTTGCGCACATTTCCTATATAAACCTTTAAAAAAAGCGTAATATGAAAAGGCTCAAATATTAGGAGAATGTGACCTACGCGTTTCCGAGATTTTCGGCCGAAAATCGTTCGCGCGGAGGGGAAAAAAATATTTTTTTCAAAAATTCACCAGAAATCGAGATATTGTTCTAGAGACTTGCAATATGTTTTAAAAATGAAGATAAATGATTGAATATTACTAGACTGTAAGATTTTTATGTTATAAATGCGTTTTTTGACCTTTTCGGTTGAGTCAAAGTTGACCGATCGTAGTTTTTTTCGTACTTATCGTACTTTATATGCAAATATTTCAAAAATGATAAATGCTACAACCTTCCAATATTTTTTGTTATATTGTGCATGTTTTTGCGCACATTTCCATATATAAACCTTTAAAAAAAGCGTAATATGAAAAGGCTCAAATATTAGGAGAATGTGACCTACGCGTTTCCGAGATTTTCGGCCGAAAATCGTCGCGCGGAGGGGAAAAAAATATGTTTTTCAAAAATTCACCATAAATCGAGATATTGTTCTAGAGACTTGCAATATGTTTTAAAATGAAAGATAATGATTGAATATACTAGACTGTAAGATTTTTATGTTATAAAATGCGTTTTTTTTACCTTTTCGGTTGAGTCAAAGTTGACCGATCGTAGTTTTTTTCGTACTTATCGTACTTTATATGCAAATATTTCAAAAATGATAAATGCTACAACCTTCCAATATTTTTTGTTATATTGTGCATGTTTTGCGCACATTTCCATATATAAACCTTTAAAAAAAGCGTAATATGAAAAGGCTCAAATATTAGGAGAATGTGACCTACGCGTTTCCGAGATTTTCGGCCGAAAATCGTCGCGCGGAGGGGAAAAAAATATGTTTTTCAAAAATTCACCATAAATCGAGATATTGTTCTAGAGACTTGCAATATGTTTTAAAATGAAGATAAATGATTGAATATTACTAGACTGTAAGATTTTTATGTTATAAATGCGTTTTTTGACCTTTTCGGTTGAGTCAAAGTTGACCGATCGTAGTTTTTTTTCGTACTTATCGTACTTTATATGCAAATATTTCAAAAATGATAAATGCTACAACCTTCCAATATTTTTTGTTATATTGTGCATGTTTTTGCGCACATTTCCATATATAAAACTATAAAATAAGCGTAATATGAAAAAGGTACAAATATTAGGAGAATGTGACCTACGCGTTTCCGAGATTTCGGCCGAGAATCGGCGCGCGGACGGAATAAAAATATTTTTTTTCAAATATTCACCATAAATCGAGATATTGTTCTAGAGACTTGCAATTTGTTTTAAAGTGAAGGTAAATGATTGAATATTACTAGACTGTAAGTAATTTGCTTACCCCCCCAAAAATAATATTCATAATATATATATATATATATATATATATATATATATATATATATATATATATATACTATCTATATATATATATAAATATATATATATAGATATAGATATATATATATATATATATATATATATATATATATATATATATATATATATATATATATATATATATATAATTTTTTTTATACGTAAATATATATTACATTCTTCGATTCTGGTACCAATACATAAATAAAAGGAATGCAGGTGACACTTCTCTTTTCGCATACAATGAAATGTCTTATTATTATTTTATCATGCACACATTCAGATATATAAAAAATTGTAATAAATATAAAACTAAATATAAAATAAATGCAGAATACTCACTCGTAATCCTAACTCTTCGTTCTATTCTTGTTTTCTCCCTCCTCCATTGAAAAGTCTTGCATTTTTTTCCACTCGACATGACGAGGTACAGGTGGAGGAGGGAGACGCGCTCCCTTACTGCTGATGGACCCGGCGGCCCCGTGCGCCCTCCGCTGTCGGTTTAGGGGGCGCGCTCCAATACATGACCTTAGTGTGGTACTTTCGGTCACACTCCCCTATCCTGCAAAGAGCAACTTTGCAGAGACGACAGAAAGAACCGGTGTCTCTCCTTCTGCCATTCATATGGCACCACCCGGCCACCGTTTCTGCCTTCGCCCTTCTAAGGCCTCCAGTATGTGTTCCCTGGCTGCAGCCGACACGCAGGGTCCACTACCCGACGAGAAAGCGGTGATGGCGGGGCCGGCAGCAAGAGGGGCGTCGTCAGCAGGGGCGTCGTCAGCAGGGGCGGCGACAGCAGGGGTGTCGTCAGCAGGGGCGGCGACAGCAGGGCGTCGTCAGCAGGGGCGGCGGCAGCAGGGGCGGCGGCAGCAGGGGAGTCGTCAGCAGGGGCGTCGTCAGCAGGGGCGTCCGTCAGCAGGGACGGCGGCAGCAGGGGCGGCGGCAGGTCGAGCGAAGTTGGCCCTCCTATCTGCCCTTTCCTCTAGGGGCAGATCTGCAGCTCGGGGCAGGGGGTCAGTTTTATGGAAGGGCCACTCATCGGGATCGAAGTTGATGAGGGCATTCCCCGGCTACCTCTAGGAACTGTGCGTGGGTCAACCTCGGAAGATTGTCACCGCGGTACCCACAGTACAGTATGTAGGCATTTTGGAGGGCCAACTGAAGGATGATTTGAGGAGCTTCTGTGTCCACCTTCTGGTTCTCCTGGCGAAGGGATAGTACTGGATGAGCTGATCAAAGAGATCAACTCCTCCCATGTGCCTGTTGTAGTGCCCAATGACAGTAGGCCGCTCGGTACGAAATCCTCAAAACACAACTCGGCCCTGTCGACGTGTCTTCTTCCGCTGTACGATCTCTTCTTGGATGGGTTCATGACTCGTCGTAACCATGGGGACGAGTCGGACACCCTTCCAACAGATGACGAAGACAGCGCCCTTCCGC
>NC_061098.1:34478157-34480657 GCF_015104395.2 Macrobrachium nipponense | reverse complement strand
TAATAATAATAATAATAATAATAATAATAATAATAATAATAATAATTAGGCACCTTCATAACAACATAGAATGTGGTCAAAGACCGAGCGTTGGGACCTATGAGGCCATTCAGCGCTTAAACGAATGGAAGATCTGATAGGTGTAACAGGAGGAACCTTTAGCAGTTGCACTATGAAACGATTGTTAGGAGAGAGTTGAGGAAGGTAAGAGACTATGAAAGGAGGTACAGTAAAACGAACGAAAGGGGTTGCATCTAAGGGCCTTAGTGACGCTGCAAAGACCCTTAAGTAATGCCTACAGTGCCCCGCATGAGGTTTAAATATTGGATAAACGCGATGAATTCAGCACTGGGTGGAAGAAGACCTCTGCAGCTATGGATTTATGAGGCGGACCCCAATTCCATCGTCCATGGAAGGGTGGGAGGGGGGGGGGGGGGCTGGGTGGAGGGGGGGAAATAAAATGAATTCAGTAAACGCTTCACTCGCTATTTGTGGGAGATGTCCTTGGAAATGTGGATCTTTGACGCTTTGACGAAAAAAGAAATATTTTGTTGATATTTTTAGAGTTAAATGGAAATAAATATTTTGCTGATTGTTTTACATTTTAATGGATAGAAATATATTGTTGACAGTACTACAGTTTAATGGAAAGAATATATTGTTGATAGTTTTATATTTGAATGGAAAGAAATATATTGTTGATTGGTGGAAAGAAATATATTGTCGATAGTCTTATATTTTAATGTAAAGCCATATATTGTTGATAGTTTTACAGTTCAATGGCAATGAATATATTGTTGATAGTTTTACACCTTATTTGAAAGAAATATATTGTTGATAGTTTTACAGTTGAATGGAAATAAATATATTGCTGATAGTTTTACACTTAAATGAGAAAGAAATATATGGTTAGTGGTCTAATATTTTGCGTTCTTCCGTTTTTATAGCAGTAATGGAGCTATTCAGTTTGTTATTTTTACTGTTTATGATAGGAATTGTATCACCATTTTCTTATTACCCAAAAATGCAGACGACTTTGAAAAATATAACAGATTATCGTGTCTATGACGTTTCAAAAAAGTTATTCTTTTTTTTTTGTCTTTACCTCTTTTTTTTTGTCTTTACCTCTTACTGTTATTTACAATAGGGAACTTTATTAAAATTTGTTTTTGTTATTCCTTGGCATTTGAAGACGAACAGAAAAAGAAAAAAAACTGCATATAATTCTCCAAGAAAATTCATTAAAACTTGTGTTTTTATTCCTTGACATTTGAAGACAAACAGTTAAAAATAATTGCTTGTAAAGAAAACACTAAGGTTTTTTATGAAAAGTCTAGAAAGAGTATCTTTGCTACGTGTTATATCGTCTAATCGTTATAAATTCAGTAGCGAGAGAGATGAATACTTCGCTGTTAATGGTTTTATTAAACTGGACCCTCTCTCTGGGATTCTTATGCATTTGTAAATGGAAGGGTGAGGGGCCGAAATAAATCTAATTTGAGAAAGAGTATATAGTACTGGATGAAGAAAGGTTACGTTTTATGAGAGCGAAGTAATAGTTTAATAAAGAAAAGGTACTGCATAAGAATAAGAGATTAGAATATTAATTCAGTTGCATATCTCGTTGACAGCACTCCAAGCAAAAAAAATTAAAAAAATAAGTAAATAAGTAAATAATTAAATAAATAAATAAGTAAATTAATAAATAAATAGAAAAATAAATAAACAAACAAAGAAATTAATATATAAATAAGCATAGATTGCAAAACAAAAGTTATTTTGCCCAGTAACGAACATTGCAATGTTGCAATCTTATACAAGCGAGGGGGTCTTCACCCCCTGAGCTAAAAAAACACGAATATGTTTCATTAAGCATTTCCTTGAGTGGTTGAGAAGGTAGCTTACTGAGTTATTATTATTATTATTATTATTATTATTATTAATTATTATTATTACTTATTAGTTATTATTATTATTATATGATTATTATTATTACAGTTATAGAGCTCCTTAGACTGAAAGGATAGTATTGTATGCGTGTTAATGGAAACGTGTCTTCTATACTTTGCTTTTTAAGACGCTATATTCATCAAGGACTTTTATACTGCGACAGTTCATCGTTATTTGATTGTTTCTATCAATGTTGAAAATTTTTATGTATATTAAATAAATACATATATACAAATATGTCAACACTATATGTATGTATATATATATATATATATATATATATATATATATATATATATATATATATATATATATATATATATAATATATATATAATATATGAATGTAGATATATATATATATATATATATATATATATATATATATATATATATATATTGTTAGAATTAGCAGTGCGGGACACTGCTTTCATTTTTAATGGACAGGTTTATTTGCAAATAGAGGGTGTAGGTATGCGGAATCCCCTAAGCTGTACATTCGCCAATATTTTTATGCTCAAATTTGAAAGGGAACTGCTGGACAATTGCCC
>NC_061098.1:34463157-34470657 GCF_015104395.2 Macrobrachium nipponense | reverse complement strand
CTCAGCCTTAAGGACGTATCCCAAAGGGAAGTGTAGGTAGCCAGGTACTTATTAGGCCTATGTCTTAAGCTCCTTTTTCCTGTGAACCTTTTGCTGGCTGTATGTTCTGCTCTTGTGGGGTTAAGCTGACCCCCAACACCCATGCTACACACCTGCCTTCTACCTCAGTCAGCTCCAGTCGTGACCTCGGACGGATGTACCAGCCACCAGCCTTCCATTTTAGGCCTACCACGGCGCTACTGGCGCGCCCAGAGCCCCAGACCTGAGATAAAGCCGACGCCGCATTTCTACAAAGGTCCACTGATCATGGCATTCAGGTACATCTTGTGAAACAGTCATATTGCCATTTCCTTACCTCCTAGTGTCATATTTACTCCCCATTTTCAAAATTCAAACTTCTAACTCTCAAATGAACATCCCTTTGTTCCTCTCACTGCCTCGTGGCCGCATGCTTCCCTTGTGTGATTGTCCCAGACAAATGAAGTCATTGAATATTTCATTTAACGCTAAGAGTTCCTCCCCAGTGTGTTAGACAAAGTGAGTAACTGTAACTTTTGCAAGAACTCGGATTATTTTGTCTAATCTGGGATTTCTTCCAGATCTCCTGAGTCACGTGTCCAAGTCTGCGTGCGCCGGCAGGTGATGCATTGCCGCAAGACATATGAACAATTTTGAAAGCCAGCTTTTACGTGAACCGCATTTTTAGCCAACTTGTGAGAGATAATATTGGTCCCACGTGGACAAGTTGCATTTACTTTCCCAGGCTATTAAGCAGCCTCCTGTAAATAAATGTATGTAAAGTAATTAGCTGTGTTTTCTGGCGACCTTTTCTAGAGTAAATTAACACTATAAATCCTTTTAAGGTAAGTTCAATTAATTTATTCTGCATTTTCCCTGAACTATTTTCGTTTACTTATTTGAGCCCCTTCAGGCCAGGGCTTAAAACGTAACAATATATATATGCTTATATATGTTTAGTATGTACAGTTAATTCATCCTCGTATGCAACTCGAGTGTATGCTTATGTAATATCTGTCAGAGATAAAATACCGAAACCAGTCACCATTTTCAGAAGCATCACACCAGCTTGTGAACGCTGCTTGCATGGTAATTCCATTTCCTTAAAGCATTGTGTATCAGTTTCGACTTCAAAAGGTATCTATAATGCATTAGCAGTTAATGGAGTCATCCTGGCTGGTTTTCCCAGTTTAATGGGGCAACTGCCTATTTGCGGCCGTTATATAATATCCTCGGCACGTATTTGATGTTGATTAGTTCATTAGAGTGGGCAAATCCTCTCTCTCTCCATCAAATACTATAAGTGGTGTGTGCGTATGTGTTTGTATATATATGAGGCTTTACACTGGGCTGGCTGCAAAGAAAATTATATATATATATATATTATATATATATATATATTATATATATATATATATATATATATATAATATAATATATATATATATATATACAGTATATAAATATATATAATATATATATATATATATATATATATATATATGTGTGTGTTGTGTGTGTGTGTGTGCGTGTGTGCACATACATACATACATACATACCAGCGACAGCACTAGCTCTGATTTTGTCAGCATTCGCCCTTATTGGGTTCCATCAATGGGACCTCGCCCGTTAAGACCTGTAGCGTGAACTATAACTGAAGTTTTCACCACGATCATAGCGATTCAATATGTAATATGTTTATGTATATATTAGTTTAATCACTCCATTTGTAATGAGAAATTATGATCTTATAAATACGACGAAAAATAATGCACGAAAACACGTATATTCTACATGATGTCCGTAAAATTTGGCTTTTATAACGGTGTTTATGACGTTGCTTTATGGGATATTATGAGCCTCTCAACCATTTCCGAGCAGGATTTCACAGGAAATCATGCATATTAAAAAACCTACATTATTATTATTTTTTTTTTTAAGCAGCCCTCTTATACTATTTAATTTTTCCTAATTCAGTGCATCTGCTCTGAATGTGGATTTACAACCTTCATATGCTTATTAAAAAAAGCCCTATTTTTTTTTTACCATTCCTGTTATGTTATTCTTATTTTTGTTTCAGTGGCTCTGATCTGCATGTGGTTTTTCAACCTTCACAGTACTTTGATTTTTTTTTCTATTTTTGCTTTCAAGTCATGATTAATCTGGAATCTTGTGGTTTTATTTTGAAACTTTTACTTTTTTTTTTATTTGGGATAGTCTCACATTTTCCTTATACATGAAATTTTCTGTTTCAGTACGTGTATATATCTAAATTGTATTTTGTTGTTCATTTAAATATACACTTACTATTTTAATTTCTAAGTAAGTTGAAAATTGCCATTCTGTACACATCGGGGACGTTCATCTACTGTAAAGTAAGTTCACTCGTAAAGTGCTTTCTTCTGTAAGTTTAGCTTCCACTCTTTTTGCATCTACACAAGCACTTACATGGTCTTGGAGGTGCGTGGGGGGGGGGGGGGGGGGGGGAGGCTTTGCAAGCAGTATTTACTTGAGAAGCTGAAAACTGTTAATGGCGTCTTGAGGAAGGTAGAAGCTAAGTAAAGGAAAAGGAGATTACTGAAGGTGCAGTCTTAATGCAGGAGGGAAGATTGTGCACAGGTTGATAGTGAAGTAAGAGAGAGAGAGAGAGAGAGAGAGAGAGAGAGAGAGAGAGAGAGAGAGAGAGAGAGAGAGAGAGAGAGCGAGCAAAGATGCATCAGGCTGTTTTTTATCTTAGAAATGCAAATGGAGAGGTGTGGTCTTTAGAGCGAATGCAGCCACAGATAACTGGATTGACTATTTTGGAAGATGTCTTGAACGCAGCCGTGGGTAAAAATGAAATTTGAATGTCTAAAATTTCGTTAATTCAGAAAATATGAAATAGGCACAGTGCTGATTCATTATATTATTATTATTATTATTTTTTTTTTTTTTTTTTTTTTTTTTTTTTTGCTCTATCACAGTCCTCCAATTCGACTGGGTGGTATTTATAGTGTGGGGTTCCGGGTTGCATCTTGCCTCCTTAGAGTCCATCACTTTTCTTACTATGTGTGCCGTTTCTAGGATCACACTCTTCTGCATGAGACCTGGAGCTACTTCAGCCTCTAGTTTTTCTAGATTCCTTTTCAGGGATCTTGGGATCGTGCCTAGTGCTCCTATGATTATGGGTACGATTTCCACTGGCATATCCCATATCCTTCTTATTTCTATTTTCAGATCTTGAGACTTATCCATTTTTTCCTTTTTTCTTCCTTTCTCTTCAACTCTGGTGTCCCATGGTATTGCGACATCAATGAGTGATACTTTCTTCTTGACTTTGTCAATCAACGTCACGTCTGGTCTATTTTGCACGTATCACCCTATCCGTTCTGATACCATAGTCCCAGAGGATCTTTGCCTGATCGTTTTCTATCACTCCCTCAGGTTGGTGCTCGTACCACTTATTACTGCAAGGTAGCTGATGTTTCTTGCACAGGCTCCAGTGGAGGGCTTTTGCCACTGAATCATGCCTCTTTTTGTACTGGTTCTGTGCAAGTGCCGGGCATTCACTTGCTATGTGGTTTATGGTTTCATTTTTCGTATTGCACTTCCTACATATGGGAGAGATGTTATTTCCGTCTATCGTACTTTGAACATATCTGGTTCTTAGGGCCTGATCTTGTGCCGCTGTTATCATTCCTTCAGTTTCCTTCTTTAGCTCTCCCCTCTGTAGTCCATTGCCAATTGTCATCGATGGCTAGTTCTTTAGTCTGTCTCATGTATTGTCCAGTGCATTGGCCGTTGTTGTGCCCAGTACCCTCTGTTTCTTTTCTGTCTTTCTCCTGTTCTCTGTATATTTTCTGGGTCTTCGTCTACTTTTATTAGTCCTTCTTCCCATGCACTCTTTAGCCACTCGTCTTCACTGGTTTTCAGATATTGCCCCAGTGCTCTGTTTTCAATGTTGACGCAGTCCTCTATACTTAGTAGTCCTCTCCCTCCTTCCTTTCGTGTTATGTATAGTCTGTCCCGTATTTGCTCTTGGGTGTTAGTGCCTTGTGTATTGTCATTTGTTTCCTGGTTTTCTGATCTATGCTGCGGAGTTCTGCCTTCGTCCATTCCACTATTCCTGCGCTGTATCTGATTACTGGCACTGCCCATGTGTTTTTATGGCTTTTATCATATTTCCGGCGTTGAGTTTTGACTTGAGTATTATTATTATTATTATTATTATTATTATTATTATTATTATTATTATTATTATTATTAATTTTTTTTCGTCTATCACAATTCGACTGGGTAGTATTTATAGTTTTGGGGTTCCGGGTTGGGTTGCGTCCTGCCTCCTTTTCTGACTATGTGCGCTGTTTCTAGGAGCACACTCTTCTACACGAGTCCTGGAGCTACTTCAGCCTCTAGTTTTTCCAGGTTCATTTTCAGGGATTTTGGGCTTGCGCCTAGTGTCCCTTTGATTATGGGTAAAAAATGTCCACTGGCATATTATTATTATTATTATTCTATTAAAAGTAATTGCTGCCTCAGCTGCGTTAATTTTATAAAGGTTTTTCTCTATGTTTCTAATTAATTTTATTAAAAATTTTATTAAAAATGCCGGTGAAGGTAGTCAAATTCTCAGGGTATATCCCGTAAAGTTTATTGAAGATAATACCTTTAATAAACTCTACAGGATATGCCCTGAGATTTGGCTACCGCCACCGGCTTTTCTTTTTTATAAAATTATGAAATAGACTTTGACTATCACCTATTTGAGACATGCCAACCTTCGGTGCGTCGCTCACCAGTTTAACCAACAATGAGAAAACAATAATTAGAAAAATAGAGAAGAACCTTTATAAAATTAACGCAGCTGAGGTAACAATTACTTTTGATAAAACATGTTTAAAAGAGGGTTTACTTACAGCATATTATTATTATTATTATTATTATTATTATTATTATTATTATTATTATTATTATTATTATTATTATCATTATTGTTTTTATTTTTATTTTTATTTTTATTTTTATTTTTATTATTATTATTATTATTATTATTATTATTATTATTATTATTATATAGATGAAACCTATCCATGTGGAACAAGCCCACCAAAGGGGCCATTGACTTGAAATTCAAGTTCCAAGGAATATGGGGATTTTGGTGCATAATATGGAAAGAAAAGCAGGCACAAAAAAAGAAAAGAAAAAAAAAGATAGATAACAAGGTTATCCAAGTTTGGATTTCGTATCAATTCTATATGTAAAAATAAGAAGACTTACTGTATGTGTATATAAATGGACGCAATTTTCCTAGACTTTTAAATTCACCTCATTAATATTGCAATATAGCTGCATCTTTACCACGGACACGCACGTCACAATCTTTTCAAAAATGAGTTGAAAATTTCTTCCGGGGGTGGGGAGTGGGGGGAACACAAACGGAGCGCCCACCCTTCCCGCCTTCCCGGCGGGCTTCAGAACGCCCAAAGTGCCAAAACAAACAAGGGCCGCCCCTCGTTGTGGTGTCGAGGAAATAAGGACGTTACGAGGAGGGATAACGAGATCGTCAAGTCTCTCTCTCTTCGCTTGAGAGAGCATCCTCTCCCTAAATGGTTTACCGCCCGATATCCCCTCGACGCCACCCCTTTCCCCCCCTTCCCCTTAATAAGGTCATTTGGCATAATACGCGGGCCATGATGCTTTGCTCTCGCGAGATCTGTCCTACAATCCACTTTCTCCTCCTCCTCCTCCTCCTCCTTCTTATTCTTCTTTTCCTCCTCCTCCTCCTCTTCCTCCTCCTCCTTCTCCTCCTTTTCCTTATTCTTATCCTCCTCCTATTCTTCTTTTCCTCCTCCTCCTCCTCTTCCTCCTCCTCCCCCTCCCCCTCCCCCCTCTTCTTTTCCTCTTCTTCTTCTTCTTCACTTCATTTCTGAGTAAAATTAAAAATTAAAAAATTGCTGCCTCACAGAAAAAAAAAAGATGTTGATGAATATCTTAACAGCGTATTAAGTGATCTCACCTAATTAAATGCATATAGATATCTAAAGCATATTATGTGATCTTGCCTTGTAAATGGATATTAGATAAGTATCTTAATAACATATTAAGTGATCTTGCCTAATTAAATGTATAATAGGTATATGTTTAACAACACATAAAGCGATCTGGACTACCTTCCAGTTTCGCATTCTTTTGCCATCGAGAAAATACCTAAAAATGAGAAAATGTCAAATACGAAATTCATACCGTAACCCCCTTCCCCCCCATTGTAGTCACTGGCTTTTAAATGGCTCTGGACAGAGAAGGAAGGAAATTCCAGCCTTCCAGCTTTTCAGCTTTTCCAGCTTTTCCATTTATTCGTTTTAGTGATGGATTGGTGATACAAGACAGACATAGTTTGCGAGTGCGCTTATATTTAAATTTGGGTTTGAACTTGCATTGCTGGCAGAGGAGGATTGATTGAATTATGGTCCAGATGGAATTGATACATCGAGAAATAACTCACAGAGAGAGAGAGAGAGAGAGAGAGAGAGAGAGAGAGAGAGAGAGAGAGAGAGAGAGAGAATGTTATTGCTCCATGGCAGAAAAAAAATTTTTTTTCAATTACTTGTGTTTGAATGTTGAAAAATAATATTTTTAACTTAGCGTTTTTATTGTTGTTTAAGTCATCGTTGTTTTGTATTATTCCCCGTTATTATTTGTATGTAACTTAAATTTCCCGTTACCATACATAATAATAAGGGCAAAGATTAGACAGGGTGAAGGTATTTGGGCGAAGGGACAATCAAACTGATTATTTTCACTTTAAACGTTTATGTCTCCATTCCTCCGCAAGTTGAATAATTACTAACTTTGATACTCGGTGATACTTAATTAATAAAATGACCGCTTATTATAATTGGTGTAATTAACAATTTATGTCTCCATTCGTCCATAAGTTGAATAATTACGAACTCTAAAACTTGGTGTTACTTAATAGTTGGTGTAATTTACAGTTAAGGTCTCCATTCGTACGTAAGTTGAATAATTACGAACTCTGAAACTTGGTAGTACTTACTAGTTGGTGTAATCAACAGTTTAGGTTTCTATTCGTCCGTAAATTGAAGAATTACGAACTCTGATACTTGGTGATACTTAATAAACAAAATGAATGCTCGTTATAATTGGTGTCATCAACAGCATCAAGGTCACGTTTATCTCGTAAATTCGTAATGTTTGGAAGCAACTTTGCAACCACGCACCCCTCGCGATATGTTCCAGGTTCCCCCAAAAGCACTCAGACCACCATTTCGCCAGAATAAAATTCCCTCTTTGGCAGCCAGATGGCTTTTTGGGGAGGTTGGAACTTCCTGACGCATTAGAATTTCCATTAATGCTGATGTTATTCAATTATCCGTTTCAGATTGACCGCCTTTCGGAGGCTTCGACAGACAGATGAAGGCTTATTACTTCGTTAGGTTGTATTGATATCTTTTTTCAAGGCTTTAACTTGGAATCAAGAAGAGA
>NC_061098.1:34432105-34455157 GCF_015104395.2 Macrobrachium nipponense | reverse complement strand
AACCTTGTTTGTCTGTGTTTTGGTTCTTCTGTTCCTGATGTATATGATTATGCTTTATAATGAAATGATTCGAATTTCGTATCATTCATCTCATTCTCGCTCGAAATTTCATTAATATGTGGAAGAGTTTTTTTTTTTTTTTGTAAGTGTAACTTCAGTATTGGTTTTTAAATTTATTGCCGAAACTGTCCTACAAAGATTTAAATATAGATATATTTTAAGTCAGAATATAATTGTTATTGAAGATAACCACCACCCCTCATTATTTATTCTTTTGCAAGAATTATTTCAGTTCCATTTACATTTGAGAGCTCCTACTATCTCCCACTTTCCACTTATTCTGCGACTTGCCCATCCCCCAGTTTTTGTTATCATAATAAATTATATTAATTTTTTGTTCTTCAAGAGTAACACAAATCTCCAATCATTTTCTACCTTATTAGTCCAGTGAATGCTTTTGCAGCAACATACACGTAACTTTTTTTTATTTTATTTAGCTATATAGACCCCGAAGGTGAGTAGTTCCTTCAGTGTATCTAACGTGACATGACTGAATGTTGTTTTGCAGCTTTCCTTTACCCTTTTACTTGACCTCCATTTTCCGCTTTTATACTTCCACTTTGCTGTCCAACCGCTCCAACTTCCAATTTTCACTGCCTTGATCGCTGAGCGCCCCCAAAGTCCCCCAGTCTAACGTTAGGTAAATGTTTCGTGAATCACATTTCAACTTAATTCCTACTCAGTTATATAATCTGTCCCAATAGGACGACTTACGAGAGCTACTTTTAGTCATTCAGGTGAATTAATTAAAACTGAAAGGTAAAATTATTTTATTCATACAAATCGAAGGAGTAGTTTGCTGTAACTGAATGTCACTCCACCCCCAAAGAATACAATGCACGAGCAATTCTATTCAAATAATAACAACACATCTCGAGGCAGACGCAAAACATTTGAGCGATATCCTGATTAGCGCCAGAAACACGTTTTGCATTAACGCTTGAGGAAATGATCAGTGTTGTATTACAATTTTTATTATTATTTATCTCATTTTTTATTTTGAAAAAAGAACGAGTTGAAAA
This sequence comes from Macrobrachium nipponense, assembly GCF_015104395.2. NCBI lineage: Eukaryota > Metazoa > Arthropoda > Malacostraca > Decapoda > Palaemonidae > Macrobrachium > Macrobrachium nipponense. The sequence goes on along the minus strand of NC_061098.1, from coordinate 34,454,075 downwards.
AAAAAAAACAGCAGGTGTTGGCGTACGAAAATAAAAAAGTTATATTCTCCTCAAATAACTCCATCAAAGAGTATCATGAAGATGTTCCAGTATTACGGACAGAATAGAATTCTATTCCCATTTTGACGACTATGGTTGCGATAAAACGTTAAGGTTTGATCATCACTTTATGGAGAGTATGTGCAGGATTCAACTGAGTTTATTTAGGTAATCTCATTATCATACAAATGAGGTTGGGTTGTTTAACCCTTTGCGTTTTTTTTTATCTCCTAATTTCAGAATTAGTGGTACTCATAATAATGAATAACTCCCTTTCCCCTTTATGTCATTCATACGTGACGCCTACTACATGGTCACGGATCCACACATGAATGATATCTCCTGAAAGTCGTTTAAATACACACACACACATACACACACACACACACACACACACACACACACACACACACACACATATATATATATATATATATATATATATATATATATATATATATATATATAGTATACTATATATATATATATATATATATATATATATATATATATATATATGATATATATATATATATATTATTCTTCGCCAATATATTCAGTATATTCTGCTCTCTTAAGAAATAGTGACTCATAGGTGAGAGTACCCTCAACGTACCTCTCACGGTGCACTGTAGGGGTATACTTAAGGTTCTTTGCAGCGTCTCTTCGGCCCCTAGCTGCAGACCCTTTCATTCCTCTTACTGTATCTTCGTTCATATTCTCTTTCTTCCAACTTACTTTCCTTAAACCTCTCCTAACAATTTTACGTTTATATTTTGTGGTAGGACTCGCTCAGATCATTAGCATGAACACCACAACTCTCTCTCTCTCTCTCTCTCTCTCTCTCTCTCTCTCTCTCTCTCTCTCTCTCTCTCTCTGGAACAATTTATTCCTCGGGGAAATTCGTTGATAGCAAATAACGACTCAGGAAAGCAGTAAAACGAAGCCTGTGTCTGCAGTTTCTGATCTCGTGAGATTCGCTTGAAATGCTTAGGTGGGACGCGTGTGTTGCAGGTTCTCATTGCAAGCGTTGTGTGGCAAAGTTGCAAGTTGCAATGCCTGTTGGTTTTTTCTCTGAGGGTTTTGTTTTCTTCTTTGTAATCAAGCAAGTTCTCTTTGATGGTGATGGCGGTTGCCAACTGGTTTCGAATTATCTCCAAGATGCAGCGCAAACAGAGGTGTTTCAAGTCGACAATCTGCTCTCTCTCTCTCTCTGTGTGTGAGAGAGAGAGAGAGAGAGAGAGAGAGAGAGAGGACTTGAAGTCAAAGCAATCGCTCATTTTTTAGCAATTTTTCTTCCATCTTGCTATCCAACATCAAAGAATATAATTTATTACGAAGAAATACGTCTTCACAGACATATTTCTGTTAACGTGTCTGTTTCTGCTGGCCGTTTCTCGAGAGGTCAGTATAGCAGTCGATGTTCTGTTGCCATGGAAACCATCTCGAATCTTGGAGGACTTCTTCCAGAAGTAGTAGTACATCGTCTTGAGAGGATCATGTAGCAGCGATTACGCCCGACACGTCTTTCTATACGTATTTATGTTCCTGTTCTGTCATTCTGAAGAGACTGCGTTCTGCTAAAACACACACACACACGCACGTGCGCACACACACACACACAACATCGTCACATAAACAAGTAAAATATGGATTCTCGGATATATACTTGTTCTTGTCACCGACGGGAATTTCGAGAAAGTGGCTGAATTCTACCCGATTATTTGGGTATGATAATAAGGTGGTTTTTATTCCTTTTTATTTTCTTTTTTTCGTTTTGACGAATAAGTCGAAGTTCGGTTTCATTTAAATGTTTTTTGTGATGTTTTTTTTAAATGCTTGTAACTTTTCTGCTTTTGAAAACGATGCTTAATAATTTCGTAGCACTTGTGGTCTTTATTATGCTTTATATATATATATATATATATATATATATATATATATATATATATATATATATATATATATATATGTGTGTGTGTGTGTGTGTGTGTGTTGTATATATATATATATATATATATATATATATATATATATATATATTATATTTATATATATATATATATATATATATATATATATATATATATATATATATATATATATATATATATATATTATATATATATAGTTTAGTATGTTCAGTTAATTCATCCTCTTATGCAACTCGAGTGCATGCTTGGTGTAATATCTGTCAGAGATTAAAATATCGAACAACATCACCATTTCCAGAAGCATCACACCAGCTTGTGAACGCTGCTTGCTGTGGTAATTTCATTTCCTTATTAAGCATTATGTATCAGTTTCGACTTCAAAAGGTATCTATAATGCATTAGCAGTTAATGGAGTCATCCTGGTTTCACAGTTTGATGGGGAAACTGCCTATTTGCGGCCGTTATATAATATCCTTCGCAGGTATTTGATGTCGATTAGTTCATTAGAGTGGGGCAAATCCTCTCTCTCTCTCTCTCTCTCTCAATTTCTGTCTCGTTTTTAACCTGTTGATCAGTTGGACCAACTCCTTGTTGCTTCTCTCTCTCTCTCAATCGTTAGTAGCTGTGACAGGCAGTGGGGATCCTATTATTGTAGAGCATTAAGCTTTTGCGACTTTCTCTTTTTACTTTCTTTGGAGAAAGTAAAAAAAGAATGTCATACCTGTCATACTTTGAGTTCCGTTTAGCTGTCTTCTTTTTGAACTTTCTGTAAGGAAAGTGTTACTGTCTTGATGACAAACACAAATCCATAGGGATAAAATAATAATAATAAAAATATAATAATTTAAAAAATCCTCATAGTAGAACGAGTCTTCAAATGGAGAGACAAATTCACAGTTATGTAAATGTACATATGTTTTAAATTAAAAAAAAAAAACACGCAAGGATTTCTTGCTGTTCCTAAATTTAAATATATGTACATTTACATAACTGTGGATTTTTTTCGCCAATAATAATAATAATAATAATAATAATAATAATAATAATAATAATAATAATAATATTTTGGTAGAAGACCCTCTTTTAGGCAAATACTGTTAAAAAGAATGGCAGAATAAGCGAGTTGATTTTATATATTTTTTTTTCTATTTCCTTACAATTCGCTTCTCAGGCTCAGCGATGTTTTCTGAGTAACTGACCAATATTCATATTGGGAATTTTCAAAAATCATAAATGCTGAAGGTAATCTTTTATTGGAACAGGATATCAGGTCCAGGTCAAGCAGGGGTCGTCGTCAGTGCTGTTATTATTCCGTATGCGTAGTTCAGTGCCGGTTCGTCTTCGGTTTAAGGCTGGTATTGGTGCTGGTATAGCTGGTATATCTGGTATTACGTACGTTTCGACCTTCTCGCAGGTCATCCTCGACGTAGTCGTTTGAAGAGACTGTAGCAAGGAAGTCTGTGGGGCGGTATTTATAGCAGCTCGGACCTAGAGTTGCATTCTCATTGGTCGGGCCGTCTTGGACGAAGTCGTGGATCTCGCCTCGAAGGTCTCGGGGATTCTCTCGTGCGAGCGCCACAGTAGTGTGCCTGGGGATGAACGACAGGAATTCCGTCCGTAGCAGGAATCCTGTCATCGCGTGGGGGCTCCTGATCATCTGGTATTGTCGGGGGGTCGTTCGCTGCTCTCCAGGCGGCGGTGGGAAGGAGAAACGTTTCTTGGGTGATGTTAAGATTTGGTTTCTCCTTGCCTATATGGAGGGCTTCTAAGAGGCGCAGGACGTCGGGGAATCCGTTGTTGTCTGGGTCTATTATTTTCGATATTAGGAATAATATCATTTCTCTTTATCCGTTTGTTATGAGCAGTCCTGGCGTGGTTGAAGATGGCTCCTTCTTGAGCGTGGCAGAGATTCGCTGGAGAAACGCATGGAGGTCATACCGACGTATTTGCCGAGGCATCCTCGGACGGGGGTGGCATGTGTAACGTAGACCACACTCGTCTTCTTCAAGGGATCCTGCAGGGGGGCGCCGAGGGTTGTTTCTTATCACCAGGCTGCTCGTCTTCTTCGTTTTATAACAGCTAATTAACTAATATTTTTGTCTGGGTCGGCGGGGCTGACGTTTTCCGTCGATGATCGTTTTGGGGAGGCTTGTTCGTCCTCCTTGTACCTCCGGTGGAAGTGTCCCCTTGTAGAACAGCTTGATGGGCTCTGCAACATCGGGGCGGGGTTCCTGGTGGTAACCAGGCTTCCAATTTTTCCTTATAGATTCATCAACGCACGATTGGTGTGTCCCGTTTGTCGATGAGGACCTGGGCGGCGCGCTCCAACTCACTGTGTGTATCAATTCCAGGAGGAGCAGTGGTGAGAGGGCCCTCCTTGACGTTCTTGTCGAACAGCGAGATTCCGAATTCAGCACGAAGGTGTACACGAAGCCGACGAACCTGGGTATGTGCATGAACGGTGAGAGCGAGTGCCCTGAGAGGTATAAGCGCTCCACCATCAGGCGCCTTCCGTCAGTAGGGCCTCTCACACTGCTCCTCCTGGAATGATACCACATCATATTAAGTGAGCAGATATTAAGTGAGCAGCGAACACGAGAAATATTTGATATTTGATTAAGATTAAGTTGATCTGAATTTTTATACAATTTACATATTAAATTGTATCCCTGGCCTGCAATGTCCCAGAAAATTACGAATATAATTCGTAATTTTCCATTTTGTTAGTATTTACCGCATATTTTGACTCAAAGGGAGTAAGTAGTTGTTTGATAGTTTTTAAGTTGGTATTGAATTAGCTTGTTTTTCATTTAACCCTCTTCCATTGGTTCCCTTATTACCTTGTTATAACTATACAAGCCGATAGGTGGTTATGTACTAGAGAACAAGAAGAAGAGACATCACTCCGACCGCAGTATGGCAGCAACTCCTCCTCCATTCCTCTAAGCCTTCTGTGAATTACTAATCTTCGTTGTTCAAGTGTTTTTCGGAGATGCGTTTTCTTTCGTCGATAATTATACGGACAAGTGAGGAATATAAACAATATGTGGATGTTGTAAAACCCCCACTGGACCACTGGATATCTTCTTCGATTTGTTTGCCACGACCATGTGGCACGTCGAGACGTATGCAGTTCTGAAGTCCTCGTCCTCGAGTTATGACCAAGGGTTTTTACTTTGATGTATTCAGCATCGTTGTGTGTGATTGAGCCCAAGTGGAGTCCTAGCTTGATGTGTCCGTATAATTGGCTTCCTTTATCTGCAACTTCCTCTTGTGGTGGACGTCGTCCGTCACTTCCACTTATATGCCTCTCCTGGACAATAACAGGTATGGGGTTCAACTGAAGGAAGTGGGTTTTAGTTCGATTCCTTGTTATTTCCAGTAACTTTCATTTATATTTAAGTAAAGGTCTTGTTGAATCCGTAATATTAAATAACTATTCTTGGGTCCTTTTGAGTCAATTTATTTATATAAAACATTTCCAGGTTATTTGCGTCAAGGTTGCATTATTTAGTTAATGCCTTTGGTTAATTTTATTTTGTGCGAAGCCCTGTAAAAATTTATGCAGCTGAATTTTGAGTAATTCTGGGGACATTTAATTTGACTTACTGTTTCCATTGTCACTAATAGTGATATTGTTCTATTTTTAGGACAGAGTGGTTACGAGCTAAACATATTCACTGAATAGGACTTTCTCGCTTCGTCTACGTTTTGGATGAGGTCCTTTCGTCGACAGGTTATTCCATTTCAACTATAAAGCGGTCTAACATACGCAATTATTTACTATTTGGCTTGCCACCTTCAGCGTGTTTGTTGTTAATTGTAAGGTGTTAGTTAATTATATTAATCTGTGTGTTAAGGCTGTTTAAATTACTTTCCTAAGTATTGTTTAAGTGAATCTCCTGCCACGCTCAAGAAGGAGCCATCTTCAACCACGCCAGGACTTGCTCATACAATAACGGATAAAGAGAAATGATTATTCCTAATATCGAAATAATAGACCAGACAACGGATCCCCGACGTCTGCGCCTCTTAGAAGCCCTCCATATAGGCAAGGAGAAACCAAATCTTAACATCACCCAAGAAACGTTTTCTCCTTCCCACCGCCGCCCGGCCCGGAGAGCAGCGAACGACCCCCCGACAATACCATTATGATCAGGAGCCCCCACGACGATGACAGGATTCCTGCTACGGACGGAATTCCTGTCGTTCATACCCCAGGCCACACTACTGTGGCGCTCGCACGAGAGAATCCCCGATGACCTTCGATGGTCATACTGGCTGCTCTGTGAGCAAGAGCCCGTGCTGGGCACAAGGCCAGCTTAATCTTAAACAACAACGACCTTCGAGCGAGATCCACCGACTTCCCGTCCCAAGACCGGCGCCACCTAATGAGAAATGCAACTCTAGGTCCGAGCTGCTATAAATACCGCCCACAGACTTCCTTGGCTACAGTCTCTTCAAACGACTCGTCCGAGGATGACCTGCGAGAAGGTCGAAACGTTACGTAATACCAGATATACCAGCTAGACCAGCACCAATACCAGCCCTTAAACCGAAGACGAAACCCGGCCACTGAACTACGCCTACGGAATAATAACAGCACTGACGACGACCCCTGCTTGACCTGGAACCTGATATCCTGTTCCAATAAAAGATTACCTTCAGCATTTAGATTTTTGAAAATTCCCAATATGAATATTGGTCAGTTTGACTCAGAACATCGCTGAGCTGAGAAGCGAATTGTAGGAAAATAGTGAAAAACAATATATAAAATCAACTCGCTTAATTCTGCCATTCTTTTTTAACAATAATAATGAATAATAATAATAATAATAATAATAATAATATAAATAATAATAATAATAATATGACAATACACAAAGCACTACACCCAAGAGCAAATACGGACAGACTATACATATCACGAAGGAAGAGGGAGAGGACTAACTAAGTATAGAGGACTGCGTCAACATTGAGAACAGAGCCACTGGGGCAATATCTGAAAACCAGTGAGGACGAGTGGCTAAAGAGTGCATGGGAAGAAGGACTAATAAATGTAGACGAAGACCAGAAATACTACAGAGACAGGAGAATGACAGACAGAACAGAGGAATGGCTGGCACAACAAACCAATGCACGGACATTACTTGAGACAGACTAAAGAACTAGCCAGCGATGACACATGGCAATGCCCTACAGAGGGGAGAGCTAAAGAAGGAAACTGAAGGAATGATAACGCGGCACCAGATCAGGCCCTAACGAACCAGATATGTTTCAAAGAACGATAGATGGAAATAACATCTCTCCCATATTGTAGAAGTGCAATACGAAAATGAAACCATAAACCGCTTAGCAAGCGAATGCCCGGCACTTGCCACAGAACCAGTACAAAAAGAGGCATGATTCAGTGGCAAAAGCACTCCACTGGAGTCCTGTGCAAGAAACATCAGCTACCTTGCAGTAACAAGTGGTACGAGCACCAACCAAGAGGGTGGAGTGCTAGAAAACGATCAGGCAATGATCCTCTGGGACTATGTTATCAGAACGGATAGGGTGATACGTGTAAATAGACCAGACGTGACGTTGATTGACAAAGTCAAGAAGAAAAAAAGTATCACTCATTGATGTCGCAAATACCATGGGGGACACCAGAGTTGAAGAGAAAGAGAGGGAAAAAAATGGATAAGTATCAAGATCTGAAAATAGAATTAAGAAGAATATGGGATATGCCAGTGGAAATCGTACCCATAATCATATGAGCACTAGGAACACGATCCCAAGTTCCCTGAAAAGGATCTAGAAAAACTAGACGCTGAAGTAGCTCCAGGACCTCATGCAGAAAAGTGTGATCCTAGAAACGGCGCACATAGTAAGAAAAGTGATGGACTCCTAAGGAGGCAGGATGCAAACCCGGACAACCCCACACTATAAATACCACCCAGTCGAAATTGGAGGACTGTGATAGAGCAAAAATAAATAAATAAATAATGATAATAATAATAGAAAATTTATGTACCTAACAATACTTACCACGCCTCCCATTGGGGCGGGCAAACAGGAATGATAAACTTGGATATTATTACTAATTATTTTATTATTTATTAATCTTTGGCTTTTGCGTATGTCCAAGTAACTCCACCTAAAGAAGGAAATGTTTCATTGCACATCCAAGCTCCATTCTGGAGTTATTGCAGCGCTAACCGTCGAGTGATAAAGCGATAATGCAACAAACTTAATCGATAACGTCGCGTGATAATCATCCGCTGAATCCGTTCCCGAGCTGCTCGATAGGACAGTTTCGCAATCTCGCTGGCGTCGCGGAGACAAGGCTAATATTAGCCCATTAAGTTTGGTTATACTCCTGAATGTGTCTCAGTTCTTGAGTGGCAGTTTCGCCATCTCCAAAGTCTTCGGGCGATGATGGCTGTCATGAAATTCATTTTACCTCCGAAATAAATCGGGTATTGATGACTGTCATCCAATTCATTTTATCGCTGAAATCATAGTGGAAAATCAAGTGAATGTTGATTAGAAGGGAATTTTCACAGTCTGTGAATATTTCTTTTTGTCTTCGATACTATTAGGTTTTGAATTAAGGTAGAATTCATAAGCAAAAGCATCCACAAGCGAGTATAGATTACGAAAACTGAACCTTTTTAATGATCTTTGTGAAATATCAAAGAAAAAAAAAGTTGAAATAGTGTAAAAGAATTGTTTAAAAGACATCCCCAGCGAATATCATTTAACGGAACATGAAACCCTGTCCGAGTAGTGGTTTTTAGATTTTATAATCCATGAACTCTGGTTCTTTTAAAATATATATATGATTGTTCATTTTAGTTTCCTTGTTTAATTTTTAATATAAAGGTATAACATGAAAAATTCTATTAACTTAAAATATATTTACAAACTGAAACATACAAAATTAACAAACTTCATGTATAACACCAGGAACTTCTATAATAATAAATAAAGGTCTAATGAAGATCTTGCGAGTATAATCAGGATCAGGAAAAGTACTGCACGTGATTACAATCTGACGAAGAATCAGGAGCGTCTTAAGATGAAATAAGATCCAAGGACCAAGAGTCTAGAGTCTAGGATCAAGAATGGAGAAGACTGACCAAGGTCTAAGGAGTTTGTTACGGGTGCTAGGTGTCAGGTAGTGATCAGGAGAAATGCCGGGGACTCTCCATGTTAAGAAAACAAGATCAAACAAGGACAACCAAATAACAAATAACTTCTTTAGTCCATGGAGCGAAAAGATACACAAGAGATGGCAGCACAGCATTCCTCGACAAAAACAACAAGGACAACCAAATAAAGAAATAACTTCTTTAATCCATGGAGTGAAAATATACAAGAGATGGCAGCACAGTATTCCTCGACAAACCCCATATTGATATATGTGAAGTATCAAAAAGTTAAACTACTACTACTTAATATTATTATTATTATTATTATTATTATTATTATTATATTATTTGTTCGGTAGATGAAACCTATTCACACGGAACAAGCCCACCAAAGGGGCCACTGACTTTGAACTTCAAGCTTCCAAGAACGTTGGTCTCAACCTCCCACCGCTGCAGACCCACACTGCAGCAGTAACTGATCATGACACAGAACCAGCGATTTTTCATCGGCCTGAGCATGGCGCGAACCCACGATATCTGAGTGCCATCCCACGACACTTACCCACTATACCAGGGGGACCAGTTGTTCATATATTCGACTGCTTTTATTAGCATCCTAAAACTCTGGGACATAAAAAGGTACCCTTTGGAAACCTGAATATAGTAGTTCATATCAATAGTTTTTTGGTACTGGGACGAAGATTGGGACATTTTTTCGCCGCTCTCATTGGTCCCTTTATCGGGGTGGGAGTTTTCGGCGTCGGTCGCGGTGTGACTCAAAAGGACTTTGAAATTGCGAACCGAGGGCCATATTTTTTTCCTTATTTTTCTTTTCCTTTTCAAATCACTACCCCGTGATATTGTTGGTAGTTAAATAGCAGAAAGTTTTCTGGACAAGACTTTTTTTTGTTTTTTAATTTTTTTTTATTTCGCGTCGAAGATGGGTTGTAATTGGTGCTGAAGTGATGGCTAGGGTACTTGACACTCTCTCTCTCTCTCTCTCTCTCTCTCTCTCTCTCTCTCTCTCTCTCTCTCAATACTAGTAGTGTGTTTATGTGTTTGTATATATATATATATCTATATATATATATATTATATATATATATATATGTGTGTGTGTGTGTGTGTGTATAATATACATACATAATATATATATAGATATATATATATATATATATATATGTATATATATATATATATATATATATATATACACATACATACATACATATATATGCATGTACTATGTTTATGTATGTTTTAGTTTAATCACTTCATTTGTAATGAGGAATTATGATCTTACGAATATGACGAAAAATAATGCACGAAAACACTTATATGCGTTCCTACATGATGTCCGTAAAATTTAGCCTTCATAACAGTGTTTATGACGTTCCTTTATGGGATATTATGACCCTCTCAACCATTTCCGAGCAGAATTTCACAGAAAATCATGGATATTTTTAAAAGCTACATTTTTTTTTAGCAGCCCTCCCTCTCATACTATTTAATTTTTTTCCTATTTCAAGTGCATCTCTCCTCTGCATGTGGATTTACAACCCTCATATGCTTATTAAAAAAAAAAAGAAGTCCAAATTTTTGTACCATTCCTGTTATATTATATTTTGTTTTTGTTTCAGTGGCTCTGTTCTGCATGTGGTTTTTCAACCTTCACAGTACTTTGATTTTTTTTTTTTTTTTTTTTTTTTTTGTGCTTTCAATTCCTTGCCATGAATCTGGAATCTTTTGGTTTCATTTGAAACTTTTACTTTTTTTTTATTTTGGGATAGTCTCACATTTTCCTTATACATGAAATTTTCGGTTTCGGTACGTGTATGTATCTATATTGTATTTTGTTGTTCATTTAAATATACACTGACTATTTTAATTTCTAAGTAAGTTGAAAATTGCCATTCTGTACACATCGGGGACGTTCATCTACTGTAAAGTAAGTTCACTCGTAAAGTGGTTTCTCCTTTTTTTACATGTACACAAGCACTTACATGCTCGGCCCGGGGGTGGGGGCTGGGGGGGGGCTGGGGGGGGCGCTTTGCAAGCAGTATTTTGCTTGAGTAAGCTGAAAAGTGTTAATAGGAGCGTCCTTGTGGAATGGTAAAACTAGTAAAGGAAAAAGTGAGATCCCTGAAGGTGCAGTCTTAATGCAGGAGGGAAGTATTGTGCACAGGTTGATATGAAGTAAGAAGTTTGAAGAGAGAGAGAGAGAGAGAGAGAGAGAGAGAGATGAGAGAGAGCGAGAGAGGAGCGAGCAGCAAGATGCATCAGGCTGTTTTTTATCTTAGAAATGCAAACGGAGAGGTGTGGTCTTTAGAGCGAATGCAGCCACGGATAACTGGATTGACTATTTTGTCTTGAACGCAGCCGTGGGTAAAAATGGAGTTTGCATTTTGAAAATTTCGTTAATTCAGAAAATATGAAATAGACCCACAAGCTGAATCACATATTATTATTATTATTATTATTATTATTATTATTATTATTATTATTATTATTATTATTAATTTTTTTTTTCGTCTATCACAATTTGACTGGGTAGTATTTTTATTTATAGTGTTGGGGTTCCGGGTTGCATCCTGCCTCCTTAGGAGTCCATTACAACTTTTCTGACTTTGTGCGCTGTTTCTAGAGCTACTTCAGCCTCTAGTTTTTCCAGGTTCAGTTCAGGGAATTTGGGCTTGTGCCTAGTGTCCCTTTGATTATGGATAAAATATTTCAACTGGCATATTATTATTATTATTATTATTATTATTATTATTATTATTATTATTATTATTATTATTATTATTATTATTATTATTATTATTATTATTATTATTACTTATTATATATTAAAAGTATTGTGCCTCAGCTGCGTTAATTTTATAAAGGTTCTTCTTTATTTTTCTAATTAATTCTATCAAAAATTTTATTAAAAATGCCGGTGGAGGTAGTCAAATTCTCAGGGTATATCCGTAAAGTTTATTGAAGATAATACCTTTAATAAACTCTACAGGATATGCCCTGAGAATTTGACTACCGCCACCGGCATTTTTTTATTTTTTATTTTTTTTTTATTTTTTTTTTTTTTTTTTTTTTTTTTATAAAATTATTAAAATAGACTTTGGCTATCACCTATTTGAGACATGCCAACCTTCGGTGCGACGCGTCGCTCACCAGTTTAAGCAACAATGAGAAAACACTAATTCGAAAATAGAGAAGATCCTTTATAAAATTAACGCAGCTGAGGCAGCAATTACATTTGATAAAACATCATCATCATTATTATTATTTTATTATTATTATTATTAATTATTATTATTTATTATTATTATTATTATTAGTTATTAAGTCTTGTTGAAAAGGATTGCTGCATCAGCTCCATTAATTTTGTATAGAGTCTTCTCTATTTTGCTTATCAAGGATTTCTCCATGTTGCTGAAACTAGCAAGCAACGTGACAAAGGGGATCGTCAAATCCGGTGTAGTCATATTGAATTATCTTTATTACTGCTATTACTACTACAAGTTTCTCTCTCTCTCTCTCTCTCTCTCTCTCTCTCTCTCTCTCTCTCTCTCTTCTCTCTCTCTTGACGCGACATTTCACCCAGATCTGCCAGGGCATGATCACAGCGATGGTTGCTGGAGGACTGAATCTTGGTGGTGGTTGTTGTTTAAGATTAAGCTGGCCTTGTGCCAGCACTGGGCTTCTTCTTTGCTTTTCGTAGAGCAGGAAGCCCCCGGGTATGTCATATTAGTTTGAGATGTGAGATGCTAAGGATATGCAACTTTATTGGTGATACATGAATGATGTGGTGAAGGTGATTTTATATTGAATGAAGGATTTGATGGGCAAGGTTGAAACCCTTTAAACCCTTAGTAAGGTACCCTTCAGTCGTAGGGAAAGCTGGATAGTAGTAACTGTTGGCTAGTAGGAGGAACCAACAGATGGGAAGAATGAAGGTTTGAGTTGTAGGCACAGTTAGCTAGTGAGGTAGCTATCTTGGTAGTGAGTCCTTCTCTTTATATCATGGTCGTGCGGGCGCTCACGGATGATCCTGCAGGACCCGGAGGATACTTGACTTTTCATTGGCTGGCGGCCAATTATTATTATTATTATATAGCTGAAACCTATCCATATGGAACAAGCCCACAAACTGGGGCCACTGACTTTGAAAATTCAAGTTCCAAGGAATATGGGGATTTTGGTGCATAATAAGGAAAGAAAAGCAGGCACCCCCCCCCCCGCCCTCCCCCTCCTCCACAAAAAATAAAAAAAAAAAAATAGATAAAAGGATAGATGACAACAGACCCACTTGATGACATATTCTGGGCCTTAGTGTTAATTCATTGTTTTAAAGCTTTTCAAGGTCATCCACGTTTGGATTTCGTATCAGTTCTATATATATATAAATAAGAGGACTTACTGTATGTGTATATAAAGGCATGCAATTTTCCTAGACTTTAAAACTCACCTCCTTATTAATATTGCAATATAGCAGCATCTGTAACCCCCACGGGGGACGGCACCCACACGTCCACAATCAATTTTAAGAATGTTTAGGAAATTTCTTCCGGGGGTGAAGGTGGGGAGGGACACAAACAAAAAAAAAACGGAAACCCACCCCCCCCCCCCCCCCCCCACGTTTCCAGGGTTTCATAACGCTCAAAGTGCCAAAACAAACATAGGGCTGCCCCTCGTTGTGGTGTCGAGGAGATTAAGGAACGTTACGAGGAGGGATAAACGAGATCATCAAGTCTCTCTCTCTTCGCTTGAGAGAGAGCATCCTCTCCCTCCCGAAATGGATTACCGCCCAGCGGGAAATCCCCCTTCCCCCCTTCCCCCTTCATAAGGTCATTTGGCACAATGCGCGGGCCTGATGCTTTGCTCATGCGAGATCAGTCCTACAATCCACTTTCTCCTTCCTCCTCCTCCTCCTCCTCCCTCCTCCTCCTCCTTATTCTTCTCCTCCTCCTCCTCCTCCTCCTCCTCCTCCATCTATTTAGTCTTCTCTTCCTCCTCCTCTATCTCCTTATTCTTCTCTTCCTCCTCCTCCACCGCTTCTTCTTATTTTTCTTTTCCTCCTCCTCCTCCTCCTCCTCCTCCTCCTCCTCCTCTTCCTTCTTCTTCTTCTTTCTTCTTCTTCTTCTTCTTCTTCTTCTCTTCCTTGCTCAGCAAAATAAAAAATAAAAAAATTGCTGCCTCACAGAAAAAAAATATGTTGATGAATATCTTAACAGCGTATTAAGTGATCTCACCTAATTAAATGTATATAGATTATCTAAAGCATATTATGTGATCTTGCCTTGTAAATGGATATTAGATAAGTATCTTAATAACATATTAAGTGATCTTGCCTAATTGAAGCGATCTGGACTACCTTCCAGTTCGGTAATCTTTTGCCGTCGAGAAAATACCTAAAAATGAGAAAATATCAAATACGAAATTCATACCATAACCTCATTGTAGTCAATAGCTTTTAAATGGCTCTGGAGAGTGAAGGAAGGAAATTCCAGCCTTCCAGCTTTTCCAGGTTTTCCATTTATTCGTTTTTAGTGATGCATTTGGTGATACAAGACAGACATAGTTTGGCGAGTTCGCTTATATTTAAATTTGGGTCTGAACTTGCATTACTGGCAGAGGAGGATTGATTGAATTATGGAGCAGATGGAATTGATACATCGATAAATAGCTCAGAGAGAGAGAGAGAGAGAGAGAGAGAGAGAGAAGAGAGAGAGAGAGATGTTATTGCTCCATGGCAGAAAAAAAGAAAAAAAAATATATTTTTTAATTACTTGTGTTTGAATGTTGAAAAATAATATTTTTACCCCAGCGTTTGCATATTCATTATTATTATATTTGTAACTGAAATTTCCCGTTACCATACATGAAATAAGGGCAAAGATTAATCAGGTGAAGGTATTTGGGCGAAGGGACAATCAAATTGATTATTTTCACTTTAATATTGTATGTCTCCATTCGTCTGTAAGTTGAATAATTACGAACTCTGATACTTGGTGATACTTGATTAATAAAATGATCGCTCATTATAATTGGTGTAATCAACAGTTTAGGTTTCCATTCGTCCGTAAGTTGAATAATTACGAACTCTGAAACTCGCTGGTACTTAATACACAAAATGATCGCTTGTTATAATTGGTGTCATCAACAGCATCAACGTCATCTATATCTCGTAAATTCGTAATGCTTGAAAGCAACTTTGCAACCACGCACCCCTCACGATATGTCCAAGTTCCCCCAAAAGCACTCAGACCATTTCGCGCCAGAATAAAATTCCCTCTTTGGCAGCCAGATGGCTTTTTGGGGGAGGTTGGAACTTCCTGACGCATTAGAATTTCCATTAATGCTGATGTTATTCAATTATCCGTTTCAGATAGACCGCCTTTCGGAGGTCCTCCCATCGCCCCCCCCCCCCCCCCCCCCCATCCCCAACCCCCCAACCCCAACCTTTTCACATGGGTGGAAGAAGTCGAATAGGACCCCATTGTGGATTCCTCTCAGATTATCTTATTATCTTTTTTATATCTTTTCTTTTGGGGGGATTGGCTTTTTGGTGAGGGCGAACTTCACGGAGGCTTCGGCAGGGGGGGGGGACAGATGAAGGCTTATTACTTCGTTAGGTTGCATTGATATCTTTTTTCAAGGTTTTAACTTGGAATTAAGAAGGAGAGACCAATGTCAGTAAAGTGTAATATTTCGTGGGTGTTTATTTATATATATTTTCAAAATATCATTTTGGAAGTAATAATGAATTGCTTTAATGTCTTTCTCAAGTCCGTCTGGCAGCCAAAATTTATCTCTTGAGTTATGCGTTTTTATTTATATATATATTTGTTTAAATTTTAATTCGGAGTTGATGATGACATATCAAGAGTCTTTCTCCATTACTTCTGGCTTCCAAAATTGATCTCTTTTTGAGTTATGCTTTGAAAAGTGGTTTTCTTGAGGAGGTTTGTTAACGCGCCAACAAAATGAAATCTTTGAAGTTATATTATACCAAGGGATCAACTCAGACAGATGAGGGCTTTGAACGCAATTTGACGCGTTAATTATTTGTTGGAGTTTATTTCTATCTTAAATAAAATTGTATTTTTGAGTTGATAATGAAAATGCTAATATCTTTCTCATGTCCTTCTGACAACCAAAATTTATCTCTTGAGTTATGCGTTTTTAGTTATATATATCTTTCAATTTTATTTTTGAGTTAATGTTGAAATATCAAGTGTCTTTTGTTCTCAAGTCCCTCTAGCTTCCAAATATTTGTCCTTTAAGTTATGCCCTTCAAAATATGTATATTTAATATTGTCAATCCTTTAAGGTTATATTACACCAAATTGGCGGGGTGGATACAGATACCACATTACAATTTCAGCGGGACACGAAAGAGAAAGTAATTTGCTGAAACTACAACCATAACAAATTTTACTCGATAAAGGAAATGTTCGTATCTTGTGCCTTCTGTTTGCTTGTTAGTTCGACTCAGCTGTCTTTGATGTACATCTCGAGGGTCAGCCTGTTTAAATCTTCGGATTCCTTCCATTGTATGTTTTGAATGGACGTTTGCTAGGAATGGTTGGCCTATCAGTTCAGGAGAAAGGATTCCTAACCCTGTTGTGGCACCTTCGTCGAATATACGATGGCACTCAGCCTTCCGTTTTGTTTATAGTCGTTGCAAGTTAAACTGGAGATGGTTTCTGGGATCGATAGCTTGTCCGAGCAACATAGTTTTCAACAATTAAGTTAAAAAAATTAACTGGTTTTTGGTATATGTTACACTGGCCACGTCTTTTTTTTTATTAGACTCTCTTTGTAACATAGTTCAACAACTAACTTGTTTTTGGTATATGGTACATTTTTATCTTTTTCAATGAGTGGGATCTCTTCTTTCCGTATTTCCCTTTACCTCCTCTTACTTCTTCCTAATGAACACATTCTTTGGAAGCTTGTATTTCAAGTCAATGAAATACAAGCTTGTTCTATATGAATAGATTTCATCTACTGAGTAATAATAATAATAATAATAATAATAATATATAATAGTAGTATAGTAGTAATATAGTAGTAGTAGTAGTAGTAGTAGTAGTAATACAATAATTAATTAATAATAATAAAATAATAATAATAATATAATAATAATAATAATAATAATATATAATAATAATAATAATAATAATAATTGTGATCCTAGAAACGGCACACATAGTAAGAAGAGTGATGGACTCCTAAGGAGGCAGGATGCAACCCGGAACCCCACACTATAAATACCACCCAGTCGAATTGGAGGACTGTAATAATAATAATAATAATAATAATAATAATAATAATTATAATAATAATGATAATAATAAACACATGGGCATGCCAGTAATCAGATACAGCGCAGGAATAATGGAATGGACGAAGGCAGAACTTCGCAGCATAGACCAGAAAACCAGGAAACATATGACAATACACAAAGCACTACACCCCAAGAGCAAATACGGACAGACCATACATAACACGAAAGGAAAGAGGGATGGGACTACTACGTATAGAGGACTGCGTCAACATCGAGGAATAAGAGCACTGGCAATATATGAAGACCAGTGAGACGAGTGGCTAAAGAGTGCATGAAAAGAATGGACTGATAAAAAAGTAGACGAAGACCCAGAAATATACAGAGACAGGAGAAAGACAAGCAGAACAGAGGAATGGCATAAAAAACCATAAAAAAGCACGGACAATACATGAGACAGACTAAAGAACTGGCCAGCGATGACACATGGCAATGGCTACTGAGGGGAGAGCTCAAGAAGGAAACTGAAGGAATAATAACAGCGGCACAAGATCAGGGGGCCCTAAGAACCAGATATATCCAAAGAACGATAGATGGAAATAACATCTCTCCCATAGTTAGGAAGTGCAATACGAAAAATGAAACCATAAACCACATAGCAAAGCGAATGTCCGGCACTTGCACAGAACCAGTACAAAAGAGGCATGATTCAGTAGCAAAAGCCCTCCACTGGAGCCTGTGCAAGAAACACCAGCTACCTTGCAGTAATAAGTGGTACGAACACCAATCTGAAGGAGTGATAGAAAACGATCAGGCAAAGATCCTCTGAGACTATGGTATCAGAACAGATTGGTGATACCTGCAAATAGACCAGACCATGACGTTGATTGACAAAGTCAGAAGAAAGTATCACTCATTGATGTCGCAATACCATGGGCACCAGAGTTAAGAGAAAGAAAGGGGAAAAAATGGATATGTATCCACCCCTGAGAATAGAAATAAGAAGGAATATGGGATATGCCAGTGGAAATGGTCCCAAAATCATAGGAACACTAGGCACGATCCCAAGATCCTTGAAAAGGAATCTAGAAAACTAGGCGCTGAAGTAGCTCCAGACTCATGTAGAGGAGTTTGATCCAAGAAACGGCGCACATAGTAAGAAAAATGATGGACTCCTAAGGAGGCAGGATGCAACCCGGAACCCCACACTATAAATATCACCCGAGTCGAATTGAGAAATGTTATAGAGCAAAAAAAAAAAAAAAAATAGATAAAATAAAAAAAAATTAAAAAAAAAAAAAAATAATAATAAAATAAATAATCGATTTCAAGTCAAGTGGCCCTGTGAGCTTGTTCCATGTGAATAGGTTTTTCATCTTCTGAATGATAATATACTAATTACAAAAATTAAATTTAATTCTACCCTCTCTAGTTTGACACTAATTAAAAAAAAAAAATAAAAAACAGTAACTTGACCCTCTCTAGTCTGACACGTGGCAACTGCAACCTTGTAAGTTCAGTTGTGGGAAGCAAAATCTTCGAACATTTTTTTCACTAAGTAATTTTGCGCTCTGAGAATTTTACTGAGAATTTTACCTCGTGACGCTTGATCTGATAACCCAGTTTTAAATCATGCACTGTTTTTGCCGGTATTTTTTCCGAGTAAGAATTTAACACAAAACGACTCCACAGTTCAAGAGCTCCTAAAGTTAAGCTTCAATTAGATTCCCAGAATAGCTTTTCTCGGTGGGGTTGTGGGGGGGGGGAAGGGGGGGGGGGGGGGGGGGATAAAAAAGGGGGAGGGGGGGGGGGGTGGGGGGGGGGACTCTGGCATAAAATCGAGATCACAAAACAGTTTGGCTGAAATGTAAAAGAAACGGAAAGTTAAAACATTTTTATTTTGATGGAGTCTAGTCATGCGCTTAATTTAGAATATTGATTCGAACGTTAATGGAAATCTATGTAACTTTTTAAGTAATAAGATACAAAAGTTGGAAATCAGTTTGAAAGGAGATTAAATTAGTTTTACTTGGTGTCTTCTTCTCAAGATCTCCAATATTCATAGAGAGAGAGCGAGAGAGAGAGAGAGAGAGAGTTGGAGAGAGAGAGAGAGAGAGAGTTGGAGAGGTTAAAGGTAGGTTTAAACCAAATCTGTGTGACCAAAATGCTGATTTGTATGATACACACACACACACACACACACATATATATATATATATATATATATATATATATAGTCTATATATATATAATATATATATTATATATATATATATATATATTTATCATTTCCCGCTGTGATAAATTCATATCCTATATTCTTAATTTTGATCAATCAATCAATCAATCAATCATGACATCCTTGGCAAATGGTTTTTCAAGAGTGCATCTTATTTTCTCATGCATATCAAATTCACACAATGAGCTGGATAATATTCCAGTCATGGCTTTATTTCCAACTTTAGAAAAAGAATATATTTTACAGGATTCGATGTGATAATGAACGCTGGAAAATTTTGGATTACCTGGTAATTCCAGGATTACCTTGTAATTACTTGAGCCAAAGCTTACGAGACGAATGAATCACAATGATTTCTGATATATATATAAATATATATATATATATATATATATATATATATATATATATATATACATATATATATATGTATATATATATATATATATATATATATATATATATATATATATATATATATATATATATATATATATATATATGTGTGTGTGAATATATATATATATATATATATATATATATATATATATATATATATATATATATATATATATATTTATTGTTGTATCCCTCGGGAGGTTTTGCATAATTCTGTATTTTAGGTTGAATTTAGTGCTTCGTTTATGCTACTGGATTTGTTAAAAATAGAGAAAATGTCAGGGTTCAATATGAGAAGCCACAGTCCCGGTCCTGTGTGTATGTGTGTGTGTTTGTGCCTCCATGCATCCACCAGGGCAGTTTATATGACGGTACACAGTTGCTTTAGCTAAAGCAGATTGCCCGAGTTAAAATGTGAAGTGAAATGAAGAAAATTAATGTGGTTTATAAAACTAATTTAACTTGCGTAGCCAAACCGCATTAGCGGTGTTGCGAAAATTAGATAAAACTGTTGGCATGACTTATTGTTATTATTATTATTATTATTATTATTATTATTATTATTATTATTATTATATTATTAAAGTAGATAAAACCTTTTTCATCAAACAAGCACACCAAAGGGCCACTGACTTGAAATTCAAGCTTCCAAAGAACGTTAGATTCAACCTCCCACCGCTAAAGAGCAACCCCCCCCCCCTCCCCCCCACCACCCCCCACACTGCAGCAGTAACTGATCACGATACAGAGCCAGTGATTTTTCATGGCCTTGAGGGAGACGCGAACCCTGACATCTGAGTGGCATACCACCACACCAATTGCTATACTACCAGACCAATATGTCATTATAATTTTCATAACCACGATGCCCTCTTGACTTCTTTCTTGCCTGTAGAATGAAATTACTGGATAAACATTTCTTCGTACCCAGGGGAAGAAATTTCTTTTGTTCCATATTCTGACTTACTGAGAATAGAAAATAATTTCACCGTGGGAAACAGTACCTTTTGGTTTCTAATTTTAACGAAGGAAGAGACTGATAAACAAAAATCAATTCGCAACTCAATCACAGAAAAACACTTCTATTGAAATGCATGCATCTATATATTGAATGAATGTAGTTTTATTATCAAACAATATATATATATATATATATATATATATATATATATATATATATATATATATATATATATATATATATATATATATATATATATGATATGTCACTGATTTAAAGCCAAGGGCTATATTTCGGTGGACTAACTTCCACCCTTATCAAGTAGCGAGCTATATATGTATATATATATGTATATATATATATATATATATATATATATATATATATATATATATATATATAAAGTATATCTATTATTTACTTTGTAAATCTCTACCTCTCAATCTGGCGCGCGCGCGCGCCGGGTGCATACCTTGCTGCATTCATTTCATCCTGAGATTTAATTTGTCTGAGAGGGAAACGGTTTATTTTTGCCTTCTCTCCTCTGTTTGTCTTCGCTTTGTTGCATTTGCATCAAAGTCATCCGCGCGTCAGAATTTCATTATTTCCTTTCTTTCTCGCCTCCAACATTCATATCTCCCAGTAATCAAATAAAGGCTCGATGACAATTATACTTGTACTGCCACTTTGCTTCTCTCTCTCTCTCTCTCTCTCCTCTCTCTCTCTCTCTCTCTCTTCGGTTTTTCTGCATTGTTTTTTCTTTTTATTTTTTTTCTTAGATGGGTTGCCAAATAGCGGAAGAAATTATAGTGTGGAAGTATAGAAACATTATTTGTAATAAAATACATGGTATCTATTTTAATTTTCGTTAGCTAAACAACGCTTTATAAATAGCGAAGGAAATTATAGTGTGGAAGTACAGAAAAATTATTTATAATATAAAATACACCGTATTTATTTTAATTTTCG
>NC_061098.1:34417105-34424605 GCF_015104395.2 Macrobrachium nipponense | reverse complement strand
TGAGCTTAGTCTGTGTTATTTTACAACCGAGTAATTGCAATCCCACTTGTCTAATATCATTAGAAATATAATTTCGAATATATTTTCTCCATCTCAGCGAAGGTCTGTTTAATCTCCAGTAATCCATTCGGCCCTAAAAATCACGCGAGTAATTAATTCGTTGTCTTTAGTGCCTACGTAAAACGTTTACGGTCTCGTAAGTTTATGCACATCCTTCTAAATCTGTTTTGGTGGTTTCAGCCTGATTAGGGATCCTTTAAAGCTTCGTATTCATTGAGCCTAATCCTCTTTTAGCGCCATTGTGTGACTAAAGAAGACGGCCGGGAATTTTGAGTCTTGTTTCATCAAGTCTTTGTTGCGTTCGTGTGTGAGCACTTACATGAGTTCATTTAGAAGAGAGAGAGAGAGAGAGAGAGAGAGAGAGAGCACTCATAATAATAATAATAATGAAGTTAAGTACCTAACCCATACCTACCCCGCCTCCACTCGGGCGGGCAAACAGAAGATCAACTCGGATATTATTATCAATTTTTATTATTATTATCTCTTGGCTTTTGCGTATGTCCAATTAACTCCACCTAGAAGGAAATGTTTCATTGCACATCCAAGCTCCATTCTGGAGTTATTGCAGCGCTAATCGTCGAGTGATAGAGCGGTAATGTAACAAACTTAATCGATAACATAGCGTGATAATCATCCACTGGATCCGTTCCCGAGTTACTCGACTGCTTGATTGGACAGTTTACGCAATCTCGCTGGCGTCGCGGAGACAAAGGCTAATATTAGCCCATTAAGTTGGTTAGACTCATGAATGTGTCCTCAGTTCTTGAGTGGCAGTTCGCCAGATCTCCAAAGTCTTCGGGTGATGAAGGCTGTCATTGAATTCATTTTACTTCTGAAATAAATCAGGTATTGATGGCTGTCATCCGATTCATTTTATCTCCGAAATCACAGAGGAAACGTAAGTGAATGTTGATTAGTAAGTGATTTTCCTAGTCTGTAAATATTTCTTTTGCGTCTTCGATACTATTAAGTTTTGAATTAAGGTAGAATTCATTAGCAAAAACGTCCACAGGCGAATATATATCACGAAAACTGAACCGTTTTAATGATCTTTGTGAAATATAGAAAAATAAAAAGTTAAAATAGTGTAAGAATTGTTCAAAGACATCCACCAGCGAATATAATTTACGGAAAATAAACACCATAATGATATCTGTGAAGTATAAAAACGTTACACAAATTAGTATTATTATTATTATTATTTAGTAGATGAAACCTGTTCACATGGTACAAGCCCACAAAAGGGGCCACTTCCCAAAAGAACGTTGGTCTCAATCTCCCACCGCTGCAGACCTCACACTGCAGCAGTAACTGATCATGCCACAGAGCCAGCGATTTTTCATCGGTCGGGGGGAAGACGCGAACCCACGATATCTGAGTGGAATGCCACGACACTAACCCACTATACCAGGGAGACCAGTTGTTTAGATATTCGACTGCTTTTATTAGCATCCTAAAAACTCCGGGACATAAAAAGGTACCTTTTGGAAACCTGAATATAGGAGTTCATATCAATAGTTTTTTTTTGGTACTGGGACGAAGCTTGGACATTTTTTCACAGTTCTCATTGGTGGCCTTATCGTTATCGTTTCCGGCGTCGCGTCGTCGGCGTGATCAAGGGAACTTTGAAATTGCAAACGGAAGGAATATTTTTTTTCCTTATTTTTTCGTGTCCTTTCAATCGCAAACCGTGATATTGTTGGAGTCCAAAATAGCAGAAAGTTACTCGACAAAGGTTTTTTTTTTTTTTTTTCGCGTCGAAGATGAGTTGTAATTGGTGCTAAAATGATGTCTAGGGTACTGACGCTCTCTCTCTCTCTCTCCCTCTCTCTCTCTCTCTCTCATACATACATAAATATGCATGTACTATGTTTATGTATGTTTTAGTTTAATCATCCATTTTTAATGAGAAAATTTATGATCTTAAGAATATGACGAAAATTAATGCACGAAAACACGTATATTCGTTCCTACATGATGTCCGTAAAATTTGGCTTTTATACTTTGTTTATGATGTTGCTTTATTATGAGCCTCACAACCATTTCCGAGCAGCATTTCACAGAAAATCATGCATATTAAAAAAGCCTACATTATTATTTTTTTTTTAGCAGCCATCTTATACTATTGAATTTTTTTCCTATTTCAGTGCATCTGCTCTGCATGTGAATTTACAACCCTCATATGCTTATTAAAAAAAAAAGGTCAACATTTTTGTACCATTTCTGTTATATTATATTTTGTTTTTGTTTCAGTAGCTCTGTTCTGCATGTGTTTGTCAACATTCACAGTACTTTAATTTTTTTTTTTATTTTTTTTTTTTTTTTTTTGTGCTTTCAAGTCCTGATTAATCTGGAATCTTGGTGGTTTCATTTTGAAACTTTTACTTTTTTTTTATTTGGGATAGTCTCACATTTTCCCTATAGATAAATTTTTCGGTTTCAAAACGAGCATGTATCTATATTGTATTTTGTTGTTCATTTAATAATACATTTACTATTTTAATTTCTAAGTACGTTGAAAATTACCATTCTGTACACATTGGGGACGTTCATCTGCCGTAAAATAAGTTTCGCTTTAAAGTGCTTTGTTCTGTAAGTTTAGCCTCCACTTATTTACATGTACAGCACTTACATGCTCTGAAAACTGTTAATGGCGTCTTGAGGAAGGTAGAAGCTAAGTAAAGGAAAAGGAGATTACTGAAGGTGCAGTCATAATGCAGGAGGGAAGATTGTGCACTGGTTGATAGTGAAGTAAGAGAGAGAGAGAGAGAGAGAGAGAGAGAGAGAGAGAGAGAGAGAGAGAGAGAGAGCAAAGATGCATCAGGCTGCTTTTTATTTTAGAACTCAGCCGTGAGTAAAAATGGAGTTTGCATTTTGAAAATTTCGTGAATTCAGAAAATATGAAAAAGGCAGAGCTGAATCACATCATTATTATTATTTTTCCTCTATCACAGTCATCCAATTCGACTGGATTGTTTTTTAGTGTAGGGTTCCGGGTTGCATCCTGCCTCCTTAGGAGTACATCACTTTTCTTACTGTGTGCGCTGTTTCTAGGAGCACACACTTCTCCATGAGTCCTGGAGCTACTTCGGCATCTAGTTTTTCCAAGTTCCTTTTCAGGGATTTCGGGCTCGTTCCTAGTGTTTCTATGATTATGGGTAAATTTCCACTGGCATATTATTATTATTATTATTATTATTATTATTATTATTATTATTATTATATTATTATTATTATTATTATTATTATCACAGTCCTCCAATTTGACAGGGTGGTATTTATAGTGTGGGATTCCGGGTTGCATCCTGCCTCCTTAGGAGTCCATCACTTTTTCTTACTATGTGTGCCGTTTCTAGGATCACACTTTTCTGCATGAGTCCTGGAGCTACTTCAGCCTCTATTTTTTCTAGATTCCTTTTCAGGGATCTTGGGATCGTGCCTAGTGCTCCTATGATTATGGGTACGATTTCCACTGGCATATCCCCTATCCTTCTTATTTCTATTTTCAGATCTTGATACTTATCCATTTTTTCCTTCTCTTTCTCTTCAACTCTGGTGTCCCATGGTATTGCGACATTCAATGAGTGATACTTTCTTCTTGACTTTGTCAATCAACGTCACGTCTGGTCTGTTTTGCACGTATCACCCTATCCGTTCATTATTTATTATTATTATTATTATTATTATTATTATTATTATTATTATTATTATTATTATTATTATTATTATTATATTATATTATTTTTTTTTATTAAAAAGTAATTGCTGCCTCAGCTCCGTTAATTTATAAAGGTTCTTTCGTATTTTTCCAATTAATTTTATTAAAAGTTTTATGAAAATGTCGGTCTGTGGCGGTAGTCAATTTATATCCCGTAGAGTTTATTGAAGATAATACCTTTATAAACTTTACGGGAGAATATGACTACCGCGAACGGCATTTTTAATAAAATTAAATCGTCTTTGACCATCACCTATTTGAGACATGCCAACCTTCGGTGCGTCGCTCACCAGTTTGTTTAAGCAACAATGAGAAAGTAATGATTAGAAAAATAGAGAAGACCTTTATAAATTTAACGCAGCTGAGGCAGCAACTACTTTTGATAAAACATGTTTAAAAGAGGCTTTACTTCCAGCATATATTATTATTATTATTATTATTATTATTATTATATTATTATTATATTATTATTATTATTATTATTATTATATAGATTAAACCTATCCATATGGAACTAGCCCACCAATGGGGCCATTGACTTGAAATTCAAGTTCCAAGGAATATGGTGATTTTTTGTGCATAATAAGGAAAGAAAAGCAGACACCAAAAAAAAAAAAAAAAAATAATAATAATAAATAAATAAATAAAATGACAGATGACAACAGACCCACTTGATGACATATTTTGGTCCTTAGTGATAAGTCCTTGTTTTAGAGCCTTTCAAGGTCATCCACGTTTGGATTTCGTATCAATTCTATATAAATAATAAATAAGAGGACTTACTGTATGTGTATATAATGCACGCAATTTTCCTAGACTTTTAAACTCACCTCCTTATTAATATTGCAATATAGCAGCATCCTTACCACGGACACCGCACGTCACAGTCCTTTTTAAGAATGTTTAGGACATTTCATCCGGGGGGTTGGGGAGGGAGGGGGAACAACGGACCCCCCCCCTCCCCCTTCGCTTTCCGGAGGACTTCAGTACGCCCAAAGTGCCAAAGCAAACAGGGGCCGCCCTCGTTGTGGTGTCGAGGAGATAAGGACGTTACGAGGAGTGATAACGAGATCATCAATCTCTCTCTCTTCGCTTGAGAGAGCATCCTCTCCCGAAATGGATTACCGCCCAGTGATCCTGCCTAATTGAATGTACAATAGGTATATATGTAACAACACATAAAGCGATTTGGACTACCTTCCAGTTCGGTAATCTTTTGCCGTCGAGAAAATACCTAAAAATGAGAAAATATCGAATGCAAAATTCATACCATAACCCCCTTTTCCCCCCCATAGTAGTCAATGGCTTTTTAATGGCTATGGACAGTGAGGGAAGGAAATTCCAGCCTTCCAGCTTTCCCAGCTTTTCTATTTATTCGTTTTAGTGATGTATTGGTGATACAAGACAGACATAGTTTGTGAGTTTGCTTATATTTAAATTTGGGTTTCAACTTGCATTGCTGGCAGAGGAGGATTGATTGAATTATGGAGCAGATGGAATTGATACATCAAGAAATAGCTCAGAGAGAGAGAGAGAGAGAGAGAGAGAGAGAGAGAGAGAGAGAGAGAGAGAGAGAGAGATATTGGTCCACGGCAGAAAAAAATATATTTTTTAATTACTTGTGTTTGAATGTTGAAAAATAATATTTTTAACGTAGCGTTTTTATTGTTGTTTAAGTCATCATTGTTTTGCATTATTCCCCGTTATTATTTGTATGTAACTGAAATTTCCCGTTACCATACATGAAATAAGGGCAAAGATTAGACAGGGTGAAGGAATTTGGGCGAAGGGACAATCAAACTGATTATTTTCACTTTAATATTGTATGTCTCCATTCTTCTGTAAGTTGAATAATTACGAACTCTGATTCTTGGTGATACTTGATTAATAAAATGACCGCTCATTATAATTGGTGTAATCAACAGTTAAGGTTTCCAGTCGTCCGTAAGTTGAATAATTACGAACTCTGAAACTCGCTGGTACTTAATAAACAAAATGATCGCTCGTTATAATTGGTGTCATCAACAGCATCAAGGTCACATTTATCTCGTAAATTCGTAATGCTTGAAAGCAACTTTGCAACCACGCACCCCTCACGATATGTTCCGGGTTCCCCCAAAAGCACTCAGACCACCATTTCGCCAGAATAAAATTCTCTCTTTGGCAGCCAGATGGCTTTTTGGGGGAGGTTGGAAGTTCCTGACGCATTAGAATTTCCATTAATGCTGATGTTATTCAATTATCCGTTTCAGATAGACCGCCTTTCGGAGGTCCTCCCATCGCCCCCCACCCCACCCCCATCCCGCCAACCCACCTTTTCACGATGGGTGGAAGAAGTCGAATAGGACCCCATTGTGATTCTTCTCAGATTATCTTATTATCTTTTTATATCTTTTCTTTTTGGGGGTGTGATTTTTGGAGAGCGACTCACGGAGGCTTCGACAGACAGATGAAGGCTTATTACTTCGTTAGGTTGCATTGATATCTTTCCTAAAGTTTTTAACTTGGAATTAAGAAGGGGAGACCAATGTCAGTAAAGTGTAGTATTTCGTGGGTGTATATATATATATATATATATATATATATATATATATATATATATATATATATATATATATATATATATTATATATATATATATATATATATATATAATTTTTTTTTTTTTTTTTTTTTTTTGTTTTTTTTTTTTTTTTTTTTTTGAGTTGATGATGAAACATATCAAGAGTCTTCCTCCAATACTTCTGGCTTCCAAAATCGATCTCTTTTCGAGCTATGGTTTGAAAATTGGTTTTCTTAGAGGAGGTTGTTAACGCGCAACAAAATAATCTTTGAAGCTATATTATACCAGGGATCAACTCAGATAGATGAAGGCTTTAAGCGCAATTTGACACGTTAATTATTTGTTAGCGTTTATTTTTATCTTTCATAAAATTTCATTTTGGAGTTGATAATGAAATGCTAATTGTCTTTATGAGGTCCTTCTGGCAACCAAAATTTATCTCTTCAGTTATTTGTTTTATTTATATATTTTATATTTTTATTTTTCAGTTAATGTTGAAATATCAAGTGTCTTTCTCAGTCCTCCTGGCTTCCACAATATCTGTCCTTTCAGTTATGCCTTAAAAAAAATTATATATTTGAAATTGTCAATCCTTTAAGGTTATATTACACCAAGGGATACAGAAGACACGAAAGAGAAAGTAATTTGCTGAAACTTCAACCATAATAATAATAATAATAATAATAATAATAATAATAATAATAAAATAATAATAATAATAATAGAAAAGTTAAGTACTACGATACCTACCATGCCTGCACTCGGGGCGGGCAAACAGTAACGATAAACTCGGATATTATTATTATTAACTATTATTATTATTATCTCTTGGCTTTTGTGTATGTCCAAGTAACTCCACCTAGAAGGAAATGTTTCATTGCACTAATCATCCGCTGAATCCGTTTCACGAGTTGGCTCGACTGCTTGATTGAACAGTTTCGCAATCTCGCTGGCGTCGCGGAGACAAAGGCTAATATTAGCCCATTAAGTTGGTTATACTCCTGAATGTGTCCTCAGTTTCTTGAGTGGCAGTTCGCCAGATCTCCAAAGTCTTCGGGTGTATGATGGCTGTCATCGAATTCATTTTACTTCTGAAATAAATCGGTATTGATGGCTGTCATCCAATTCAATTTATCTCTGAAATCACAGAGGAAAA
>NC_061098.1:34410289-34416605 GCF_015104395.2 Macrobrachium nipponense | reverse complement strand
TTATTTAAGGTAAGGATTATTCTTCACATTAATTTAGATGTCAACGCTTATCTTAGCATTACGCCCACGAACTTAAGTCTTTCATTGACACAATATACTAACAAAAAACTAGCATACTATGGACAGATCTACTCACATATATTCTAAACGAAAAAACGTTACGAATCAGAGTTGCAAACTAGATGTTAATCTTTACCTCATTAATTCTTGTAAACCACAATTTCTCAAGCCGTATTAATCTTCAGAACTGCAACAGAAATAAGAGAATATATCTTCAAACTACCATGAATTTCAGAGATACTCGTGTTGGTGCTCTCTCTCTCTCTCTCTCTCTCTCTCTCTCTCTCTCTCTCTCTCTCTCTCTTCTAAATGAACTCATGCAAGTGCTCACGCACGAACGCAACAAAGACTTAATTAAACAAAAGACTCAAAGTTCCCGGGCGTCTTCTTTTAGTCACACAATGGCGCTAAAAGAGGATTAGACTCAATGAATAAGAAGCTTTGAAGAATCCCTAATCAGGCTGGAACCATCAAAACAGATTTAGAAAGGATGTGCATAAACTTACGAGACCGTAAACGTTTTACGTAGGCACCACAAACAACGAATTAATTACTCGCGCGATTTTTAGGGCCGAATGGATTACTGGAGATTAAACAGACCTTCGATGAGATGGAGAAAATGTATTCGAAAATATATTTCTAATAATATTAGACAAGTGGGATTGCAATTACTCGGTTGCAAAATAACACAGACTAAGCTCATTAGGATAAATGAAAAACGGAAATAGGAGTAGATAGATATATATATATATATATATATATATATATATATATATATATATATATATACATATACACACACACACACACACACATATATATATATATATATATATATATATATATATATATATATATATATATTTATATATATACATTTATATGTATATATAATATAATATATATATATATATATATATATATATATATATATATATATATATATATATACATATATATACTATATATATACATATATATATATATATATATATATATATATATATATATATATATATATATATATATATGTGTATATATAGTATATATATATATATATATATATATATATATATATATATATATATATATATATATATATATATATATATATATATATATATATATATATACAATCACTTTCTTTGCAAAATAACATAGACAAAGCTCATTAGGATACATGAAAAATGGAAATTGGAGTATGATATATATATATATATATATATATATATATATATATATATATATATATATATATATATATATATATATATATATATATATATATATATATCGTTAGCTATTCTCAGATATATAAATATTCATATTTGTTCATTTCTTACTGTAAACTTTAATGCAAGCTGCATTGTCCTTTTAGTATATTATTATAATTACTACATTGCTTGCGCAAGCTTCTACCCTCGAATATCCCCAGCCACTAAAGAGTAAATACAGATGTGCTTGCATAAGTAACTAAGAAGGTGGAAAGGGGAAAGGACAAAAAACAGAAGAAACACTAAGATTTTTCCAAGGCTGCTTCAAACGGGTAACCTTTTCGCAGACAGATGGAAAACTTACTGCCTAGAGAAGGGACAACAATTCTAAGACTATCTCGATCTTTTTAAATTTGCCGCATTCAAAGTGTCAGAAAACTACGAGGATACTCTGCTGAAAAGCTCTTAAGCCAGGAATTGTCGTTGCAGATCAGTTCCAGAACTCGAACTCGTCGTAAAAGTTATACACGTGTCCCCGAATAGCTTCATCATAATAGTAAGTACTTTGCTTTCCTAAAATAGTACAGTACAAATCCCTAAAGAATCCAGCCTTTAGTCAAGACATATTTATATCCTGGGGTAAAGCACTGCCTTTGAATATGTTCTTAATTCTAATAAGACCGAGTCCCTCAGCTCTACGCCAAGCAAACGAGCGTAAGTATCGTCACTTGCATCTATATTGAAATGCTTGGGTTAAATCATGGATGTTATTTAAGAAGAATTTAAACCCTTAAAACTGTCTATAAATACACCCTTCTCTGCTTACATTAATTTCTATACGTAGCATGGGGATGACCTCCTAATGAGAGGGCTTTTATCTAATGTATTTTTATATAAAGGCTCATTAGGATGGAATCAAAAGAGAGCTTAGATATAAATGCATACGTGAAGAACGCTCACAAGCTTGTATTCATGCTACAAGCCAACCAGTTTACAGGAATAAGCAGTTCCATGTACATAAATATTCTTTAAGATCTGTTCGAGATAACTGTAAACATCTGATTTTGGACAGGTGCATTAGCACCAAACGTCATGAAGTGAATCGTTCGTTTCAAGATACTAAGAAGGCTAAGACGCTTTTGCAAAATCATGTGACCGTGAACAATGGAACATTATAAATGATAATGTATACACCGCAGTGCGATCTGCAGCAGTGGCACATCAAAATAACTTAGATGGGAAATTGGAACGTCTATTTCGGGATAGTGTATGGACAACAAAAAGCAACCCGGACTTATACGTGAACCTATCTTCAGTGATAATGAAAAACTTGTTTTAGGATTTGGTATGAATTTTTGCTTTACTAAAAACAAAGTCGATATTTTTTCAGTAGCTAAAGGTTTCATAAACTTAGAAAAAACAAAAAATGAAAAAGTAAACAATGACAATATTTTGATTGCAAAAGGATGTGTATATGCTGTGTGCAATTCAAAATTAAGACATACTATACCTTTGAGATTCCAGATGGGCACTTAAGAGCTTAAGAGCTAATAAAGATATTCATATAACTAGGGCTGATAAGTCAAACTGTATAGTTATTTGAGTAAGAATTCTTATATTGAAAAGGCTAATCAACTTTTATCCGACGAAGACACTTATGAAAAACTAATAAGAGACCCCACCGATAAAGTTAATAAGCATTATAATAGTACTGTGAAATCTTTGTTAAGTCGCACCATGAACTAGCCAAGAAATTCTCTGCCGTTAATGCCACGACTTCCTTATATGTATGGCACAGTAAAGTTTCATAAAGAGGGCAAACCAATCAGGCCCATTATCAGTTCGATAGGCTCAGCTTCTTATCATTTGTCAAAAGTGTTAGGATCTTTGTTAAATCCGCTGATAGGAAATATATCAGAGGCACATATTAAGAATACGGAAGACCTTATCACATGCAAATTGTAGGTTAATTAGTTTTGATGTCAATTCATTGTTTACGAAAGTGCCCATTGATGATCTGCTACAATTTCTACAAGAAAAATTGAACTATATAAATATTCGTGTTTCCCACCATGTTTTTATTAAGTTGATAAAGTTGTGCATTGTTGATAATACGCTTACTTTTAATGAGTGTATTTATAGACAGATTTTGGGTTTGGCAATGGGAAGCTGTTTATCTGCAACTCTCTCAAATATCTATATGGAGTTTTACGAAATCAGATACCTACCATATATCAATACGTTTACTTTGACATGGTACAGATACGTTGACGACGTAATATGCCTGCGGCCACGGGATCATGACCCCTTGGAGTTTTTAGAACTTTTGAATGGCCTGGTTCCATCCATAAAATTCAAATTGGAAATAGAACAGGATAAAACCTTACCATTTCTTGACACAGTCGTTATGAGAACCGACAACAGTTTTAAATTCAAAGTTTACCGTAAACCAACAGCAGTGAATGCTTTCATTCATAATTTTTCCAGCCATCACCCCAAGATAAAACGAACAGTCTTCTCAGGGATGTTTTTACGAGCATATAGAATTTGTGATCCTGAATTCTTAGACGAGGAAATTAGGAACATCTATGAAATTACGAGAGAATTATGTTACCCAAGGTATTTTATTGATAGTTGCCTCCAAAGTGCCAAAAAATCATTTTATTGTCAAGAAAGATCAAGTAATTTTGAAATTGAAAATATTTTAGTTTTGCCATACAACTGTGAATTTTTATCAATTGTACGTAGCCTGAAATGTCTGAACATAAATGTTGTTTTTAGTAATAATTCATCTGTCAAAAATGCATTGTTTTGTAATAGACCTGTGATGACAACAGGAGGTGTGTACAAAATTAACTGCACTGTTTGTAATTTGCCTTATATTGGACAATCTGGTAAGGAACTAAGTAAGAGAGTTACACAGCATAAATATACTGTACGGGTTGCGAACGGTTCAAGTGCCATTTTTTGTCACGTGAGGGATTTTGAACACCCTACAGACTGGAATTCAGCTAGAGTCGTTTTTAGAAGTTCATCAATGCATGACAGATTGTTAGTTGAAGGTTGCCTCATTAGTTCTTTTAATAACATGAATATGAGCGATGGTCTTTTTAAGATGGACGAATTGTTGAAAAGTTTTATTCTTGATGATTTAAAAGTTAAACAAGTTGTTAGATATTTTAGAAACAGATAGTTTTGTACTGTGATTTTAGTAACTACATATTTCCGCTAGGTATGTCTTTTGTTTTGAACAATGTTTATTTGCATACTTAAGTAGGTTGTTGACTTGTTTTATTATTTGTGGCTTCATGTTGCTTTCTTGTGTAAGTTGTTCTCTTAAAATTGTTCAGTACCCTTTAGAATAAAATTTGAAAGTTTTGGTACCTCCTTCTTTCATTTTCATCTTATCAAGTGAGATCTCTTATATATATATATATATATATATATATATATAATATATATATATATATATAATTTATATATATATATATATATATACATATACATTTACATACATATATATAATATATATATATATATATATATATATATTATATATATATAATATTATATGTGTATGTTATATATATAAATAAGGTTGATTGATTGATTTATTAACAAAAAAAGATTATCTGGCGTCACAACTGCTAATGGTTACTGACGCCACTACAATGGAATATACAAAGCATATGTATGCATATCCAAACGATCAAATGCATTCCTATGCACATAAATACATATATAATGGTTGTTGAGCGTTATACTTCAGATCTTGTAAAAAAAAAAAGAAGAAAAAAAAAACACCCAATCCTAATTGGATCAAACATTGCGCCTTCAAGTATAATGGACCGGAAAATAGGACGCATTAATCTACGTAGCAGCTGAAGTTCATAATATCATATACCCGACTTTTCCCTTCCTTCCTTCCCGAGTTTATAATAATGACCTCGAGAGAAACTATTTTCCCAGGGGGAAAATTTACGATGGATTTAGTACTTATTTTTTTCCTAAAAGGGAAAAAAACAGCCAGTGATGGAATGTTCAAGGTGTGAATTTTACTGTTTTTGAGAACTTGTAACAGAGTATTCTTTATTTTTCAATTTGGTTGCAAACTCACTACAGGGGATATATATAATGTAACAATTAAATACAATATATAATAATATATATAATTATATATATATAATATTATATATATATATTATATAATAGATAATTATAAGATATACAAATATATAGATATCTATATATATAGATATACAAAATATATATATAGATATATAATTATTATATTATATATATATAAATATATATATATAATATATAATATATATATATATATAAATATATATAGATATATATATTATATAGATATAAATATATATATATAGATAAAATATATATATATATATATATAAGATAATATAAGCCCTTAAATTATAAATAAATATAATATATTAATAGAAGAGACCACCACACACACACCATTATAACCATATAGTTATTAAAAATTAAATATATATAAATATATATATATTATTATATATTATATATATATATATTAAATTATAATTATATAATATATATATATATATATATGTACATTAAATACAATAATATTAATATATAATATATATATATATAATATATATATAATTAATAATATTAGATAGATAGATATACATATATAAGAGATACATATATATATATATATATAATGATTATTATATATATATTATATATATATTATATATATAGAATATATATATATACTAATATATATATATATTATATATATTATATATAATTATATAATTATATATATAATTATAATATATATATATATTATGTATTATTATATATATATTTATATATATATAATATATATAATATTAGATATATATATATTAAGATAGATATATATATATACATATTATAATATATATATATATATATATATATATATATTATAATATATATTATATATTAATATATAATATATATATATCTATATATTATATTAATATATATATATATATATT
>NC_061098.1:34395289-34402789 GCF_015104395.2 Macrobrachium nipponense | reverse complement strand
TAGCATAAACGAAGCAGTAAATTGAACCTAAAATACAAGAATAATGCAAAGCCTCCCGAGGATACAACAAAATTATATATATATATATATATATATATATATATATATATATATATATATATATATATATGATTATAATATATATATATATATATATATATATATATATATATATATATATATATATATAATATATCAGAAATCATTGTGATTCATTCCTCTCGTAAAGCTTTTGGCTTTAAGTAATTACAAGGTAATCCTGGAATTACCAGGTAATCCAGCATTTTCCAGCGTTCATTTATCACATCGAATCCTGTGAAATATATTCCTTTTCGAAGTGAAATCAAGTCATGACTGAAATATTATCCAGCTTAATCTAACATATTTCGCGGAAGTTAAATTTTCAGTTTATTGTGCGAATTTGATATGCATGAGAAAATAAGACGCACTCATGAAAAACCATTTGCCAAGGATGTCATGATTGACTGATTGATTGATCAAAACTAAGAACATGGGAAATGAATTTATCACAGCGGGAATGATTATATATATATATATATATATATATATATATATATATATATATATATATATATATATATATATATATATATTATATATATATATATATATATATATATATATATATATATATATATATATATATATATATCATACAAATCAGAATTTGGTCACAACAGATTAGGTTAAACCTACATTAACCTCTCTCTCCTCTCTCTCTCTCTCTCTCTCTCTCTCTCTTCTCTCTCTCTCTCTCTCTCTATGAATATTGGAGGTCTTGAGAAAGAAGACACAAGAAGTAAAAACTAATTTTAATCGCTCTTTCAAACTGATTTTAAATTTTTCTATTTTATTAATTAAAAAGTAACATAGATTTCCATTAACGTTCGAATCAATATTCTAAATCAAGTACATAACTAGACTCCCATCAAATGAAATATTTTAATTTTCCGTTTATTTTACATTTCAGCCAGACTTATTTTGCGATCTCGATTTTATGCCTGAATCCCCCCCCCAACAACCCCACCGAGTAAAGCTATTCTGGGAATCTAATTGAAGCTTAACTTTAGGAGCTCTTGAACTGTGGAGTCGTTTTGTGCTAGATTCTTACTCGGTAAAAATACCGGCAAAAACAGTGCATGATTTAAAAACTGGGTTATCAGATCATGTGCCACGAGGTAAAATTCTCGGTAAAATTCTCAGAGCGCAAAATTACTCAGTGGAAAATATTTTCGAAGATTTTGCTTCCCACACAGGTGAACTTACAAGGTTGCAGTTACCACGTGTCAGACTAGAGAGGGTCAAATTACTGTAATTTTTTGTAATTAGTGTCAGACTAGAGAGGGTGGAATTAAATTTAATTTTTTGTAATTAGTATTATTATCATTCAGAATATGAAACCTATTCACATGGAACAAGCTCACCACAGGGGCCACTGACTTGGAGTCGAGTATTATTATTATTATTATTATATTATTATTATTATTATTATTATTATTATTATTATTATTTTTTTTTTTTTTTTTTTTTTTTTTTTTTTTTTTGTTCTATCACAGTCCTCCAATTCGACTGGGTGGTATTTATAGTGTGGGTTCGGGTTGCATCCTGCCTCCTTAGGAGTCCATCACTTTTCTTACTATGTGTGCCGTTTCTAGGATCACACTCTTCTGCATGAGTCCTGGAGCTACTTCAGCCTCTAGTTTTTCTAGATTCCTTTTCAGGGATCTTGGGATCGTGCCTAGTGCTCCTATGATTATGGGTACGATTTCCACTGGCATATTCCATATCCTTCTTATTTCTATTTTCAGATCTTGATACTTATCCAGTTTTTCCCTCTCTTTCTCTTCAACTCTGGTGTCCCATGGTATTGCGACATCAATGAGTTATACTTTCTTTTTTACTTTTTCAATCAACGTCACGTCTGGTCTGTTTTGCACGTATCACCCTCTCCGTTCTGATACCATAGTCCCCAGAGGATCTTTGCCTGATCGTTTTTCTATCACTCCTTCAGGTTGGTGCTCGTACCCACTTATTACTGCAAGGTAGCTGATGTTTCTTGCACAGGCTCCAGTGGAGGGCTTTTGCCACTGAATCATGCCTCTTTTTGTACTGGTTTCTGTGCAAGTGCCGGCATTCACTTGCTATGTGGTTTATGGTTTCATTTTTTCGTATTGCACTTCCTTCATATGGGAGAGATGTTATTTCCGTCTATCGTACTTTGAACATATCTGGTTCTTAGGGCCTGATCTTGTGCCGCTGTTATCATTCCTTCAGTTTCCTTCTTTAGCTCTCCCCTCTGTAGCCATTGCCAATTGTCATCGCTGGCTAGTTCTTTAGTCTGTCTCATGTATTGTCCGTGCTTGGTTGTTGTGCCAGTCCTCTGTTCTTTCTGTCTTTCTCCTGTCTCTGTATATTTCTGGGTCTTCGTCTACTTTTATTAGTCCTTCTTCCATGCACTCTTTTAGCCACTCGTCTTCACTGGTTTTCAGATATTGCCCAGTGCTCTGTTTTCGATGTTGACGCAGTCCTCTATACTTAGTAGTCCTCTCCCTCCTTCCTTTCGTGTTATGTATAGTCTGTCCGTATTTGCTCTTGGGTGTAGTGCTTTGTGTATTGTCATTTGTTTCCTGGTTTTCTGATCTATGCTGCGGAGTTCTGCCTTCGTCCATTCCACTATTACTGCGCTGTATCTGATTACTGGCACTGCCCATGTGTTTATGGCTTTTATCATATTTCCGGCGTTGAGTTTTGACTTGAGTATCGCCTTGAGTCTCTGCATATATTCTTTCCTGATCGTGTCCTTCATCTCTTGGTGTTTTATATCTCCTCCTTCCATTATTCCCAGGTATTTATATCCTGTCTCATCTATGTGTTTGATGTTGCTCCCATCTGGTAGCTTTATCCCTTCAGTTCTCGTTACTTTGCCTTTTTGTTTGTATTATTATTATTATTATTATTATTATTATATTATTATTATTATTATTATTATTATTATTATTATTATTATTATTATTATTATTATTATTCAGTAGATGAAACCTATTCATATGGAACAAGCACACCAAAAGGGTCATTGACTTGAAATACAAGCTTCCAAAGAATATGTTCATTAGAAAGAAGTAAGAGGAGTTCAAGAGAAAGAAAGAAAGAAGATATCCCACTCATTGAAAAAGATAAAAATGTACCATATACCAAAAACCAGTTAATTCTAATAAAAAAAAAAAGACATGTCGCCAGTATAACATATACCAAAAACCAGTTAATTTTTTAACTATGTTACAAAGAGATTCTAATTTTTAAAAATGACGTGGTCAGTGTAACATATTACCAAAAACAGGCTAATTGTCGAACTATGTTACTTGGATAAGCTATCGATCCCAGAAACCGTCTCCAGTTTAACCTGCAACGACTATAAACAAAACGGAAGGCTGAATGCCATCGTATATTCGACGAAGGTGCCACAACAGGGTTAGGAATCCTTTCCCCTGAACTGATAGGCCAACCATTCCTAGCAAACGTCCATTTCAAAACATACAATGGAAGGAATCCGAAGATTTAAACAGGCTGACCCTCGAGATGTACATCAAAGACAGCTGTGTCGAACTAACAAGCAAACAGAAGGCACAAGATACGAAACAAACTATCTCTTTTATCGAGTAAAATTTGTCATGGTTGCAATTTCAGCAATTACTTTCTCTTTCGTGTCATCTGTATCCCTTGGTGCAATATAGCCTTAAGGATTGACAATTTCAAATATATATATTTTAAGGCATAACTTAAAGGACAAATGCTTTGGAAGCCAGAGGGACTTAAGAAAGACACTTGATATTTCAACATTAAGTCAAAAATAAAATTGAAAGACATATATAACTAAAAACGCATAACTCAAGAGACAAATTTTGGTTCCAGAAGGACCTCAGAAAGATGTTAGCATTTCATTAACAACTCAAAATACAATTTTATGAAAGATAGAAATAAACGCCAACAAATAATTAACGCATCAAATTGCGTTCAAAGCCCATGGTATAATATAGCTTTAGAGATTTATTTTCTCGCGTGTTAACAACTTCAAGAAAACCAATTTTCAAAGCACAACTCAAAAGGAGATCAATTTTGGAAGCCAGAAGTACTGGAGAAAGACTCTTGATATATCATCACCAACTCAAAAGTAAAATTTAAACAAATATATATATAAATAAAAACGCATAAATCAAGAGATAAATTTTGGTTGCCAGACGGACTTGAGAAAGACATTAAAGCAATAAATTACTACTTTCAAACTAAAATTTTAAATAAACACCCACGAATTATTAACACTTTACTGACACTGGTGTTTCTTTCTTAATTCCAAGTTAAAAACGTTAGGAAAGATATCAATGCAACATAGGAAGTGATAGCCTTCATCTGTCAGTCGCAGCCTCCGTGAGGCGCCCTCCCAAAATCACCCCCAAAAGAAAGGATATAAAAAGATAATAAGATAATCTGAGAAGAATCACAATGGGGTCCTATTCGACTTCTTCCACCCATCGCGAAAAGATCGGGGGTGGGGGGTGGGGGGTGTGATGGGAGGACCTCCGAAAGGCGGTCTATCTGAAACGGATAATTGAATAACATCAGCATCAATGGAAATTCTAATCCGTCAGGAAGTTCCAACCTCCCCCAAAATAGCATATGCTGCCAAAGACAGAATTTTATTCTGGCTAAATGGCGAAATGGTGGTCTGAGTGCTTTTGGGGGAACCTGGAACATATCGCGAGGGGTGCGTGGTTGCAAAGTTGCTTCCAAACATTACGAATTTACGAGATAAACGTGACCTTGATGCTGTTGATGACACCAATTATAACGAGCGTTCATTTTGTTTTATTAAGTATCACCAATTTTCAGAGTTCGTAATTATTCAACTTACGTACGAATGGAGACCTTAACTGTTAATTACACCAATTATTAAGTAACACCAAGTTTTAGAGTTCGTAATTATTCAACTTATGGACGAATGGAGACCTAAATTATTAATTACACCAATTATAATAAGCGGTCATTTTATTAATTAAGTATCACCGAGTATCAGAGTTCATAATTATTCAACTTGCGGAGGAATGGAGACATAAACGTTTAAAGTGAAAATAATCAGTTTGATTGTCCCTTCGCCCAAATACCTTCACCCTGTTTAATCTTTGCCCTTATTATATGAATGGTAAGGGGAAATTTAAGTTACATACAAATAATTACGGGGAATAATGCAAAACAATGATGACTTGAACAACAATAAAAATGTAGGTTAAAAATATTATTTTTCAACATTCAAACACAATTAAAAAAATATAATTTTTTCTGCCGTGGAGCAATAACATCTCTCTCTCTCTCTCTCTCTCTCTCTCTCTCTCTCTCTCTCTCTCTCTCTCTCTCTCTCTCTCTGTGAGCTATTTCTAGATGTATCAATTCCATCTGCTCCATAATTCAATCAATCCTCCTCTGCCAGTAATGCAAGTTCAGACCCAAATTTAAATATAAGCAAACTCGCAAACTATGTCTGTCTTGTATCACCAATGCATCACTAAAACGAATAAATGGAAAAGCTGGAAAAGCTGGAAAAGCTGGTAGGCTGGAATTTCCTTCCTTCACTGTCCAGAGCCATTAAAAAGCCATTGACTACAATGGGGGGTAAAACGGGTTATGGTATGAATTTCGTATTTGATATTTTCTCATTTTTAGGTATTTTGTCGACGGCAAAAGATTACCGAAAGTAGTCCAGATCGCTTTATATGTTGTTACATACATACCTAATATACATTCAATTAGGCAAGATCACATAATGTTATTAAGATACTTATCTAATATCCATTTACAAGGCAAGATCACATTATATGCTTTAGATATCTATATACATTTAATTAGGGAAGATCACTTAATACGCCGTTAAGATATTGATCAATATATATTTTTTTCTGTGAGGCAGCAATTTTTTATTTTTTATTTTGCTGAGCAAGGAAGAGAAGAGGAAGAAGAACAAGAAGAAGAACGAGAAGAAGAAGGAGAAGGAGGAGGAGGAGGAGGAGGAGGAAAAGAAGAATTAAGAGGGAGGAGGAGGAAGGAGAGGAAAAGACTAAGGAGATGGAGAAAGGAGGAGAAAGAGGAGGAGAAGAGAGATGAGGAGGAGGAGGAGGAGGAGGAGGAGGAGGAGGAGGAGGAGGAGGAGGGAGAGAAGAATAAGGAGGAGGAGGAGGAGGAGGAGGAGAAAGTGGATTATAGGACTGATCTCGCATGAGACAAGCTTCATGGTCCGTGTATTGTGCCAAATGACCTTATTAAGGGGGAAGGGGGGAAGGGGGGGGGGGCGTGTGGGGAGGGGATATCCCGCTGGGCGGTAATCCATTTCGGGAGAGGATGCTCTCTCAAGCGAAGAGAGAGAGACTTGATGATCTCGTTATCCCTCCTCGTAACGTCCTTATCTCCTCGACACCACAACGAGGGGCGGCCCCATGTTTGTTTTGGCACTTTGGGCGTTATGAAGCCCTCCGGAAAGGGGGGGGGCGCTCCGTTTGTGTTCCCCCTCCCCATTCCCACCCCCGGAAGAAATTTCCTAAACATTCTTAAAAAGATTGTGACGTGTGCGTCCGTGGTACAGATGCTGCTATATTGCAATATTAATAAGGAGATGAGTTTAAAAGTCTAGGAAAATTGTGTTCATTTATATACACATACAGTAAGTCCTCTTATTTATATATATAGAATTGATACGAAATCCAAACGTGGATGACCTTGAAAGGCTTTAAAACAAGGACTTAACACTAAGGACCAAAATATGCCATCAAGTGGGTCTGTTGTCATCTATCATTTTATTTATTTTTTTCCTTTTTTTGTGGAGGGAGGGGGGGTGCCTGCTTTTCTTTCCTTATTATGCACCAAAATCACCATATTCCTTGGAACTTGAATTTCAAGTCAGTGGCCCCTTTGTGGGCTTGTTCCATATGGATAGGTTTCAGCTATATAATAATAATAATAATTGGCCGCCAGCCAATGAAAAGTCAAGTATCCTCCGGGTCCTGCAGGATCATCCGTGAGCGCCCGCACGACCATGATATCAAGAGGACTCACCACCAAGAGTCCTTCTTGGTGGTGAGAAGGACTCACCACCAAGAAATACGGGCTGCTCTACGAGCAAGAGCCCGTGCTGGCAAAAGGCCAGCTTAATCTTAAACAACAACCACCAAGATTCAGTCCTCCAGCAACCATCGCTGTGAGCATGCCCTGGCAGATCTGGACGAAATGTCGCGTCAAGAGAGAGAGAGAGAGAGAGAGAGAGAGAGAGAGAGAGACAAACTTGTAGTAGTAATAGCAGTAATAAAGATAATTCAATATGACTACACCGGATTTGACGATCCCCTTTGGCACGTTGCTTGCTAGTTTCAGCAACATGGAGAAATCCTTGATAAGCAAAATAGAGAAGACTCTATGCAAAATTAATGGAGCTGATGCAGC
>NC_061098.1:34377789-34380289 GCF_015104395.2 Macrobrachium nipponense | reverse complement strand
AAGATCTGAAAATAGAAAAAAGAAGGATATGGGATATGCCAGTGGAAATTGTACCCATAATCATAGGAACACTAGGCACGATCCCAAGATCCCTGAAAACGAATCTAGAAAAACTAGAGGGTGAAGTAGCCCCAGGACTCATGCAGAAGTGTGAGATCCTAGAAACGGCGCACATAGTAAGAAAAGTGATGGACT
The DNA here is from genome assembly GCF_015104395.2 of Macrobrachium nipponense. Classification (NCBI taxonomy): domain Eukaryota; kingdom Metazoa; phylum Arthropoda; class Malacostraca; order Decapoda; family Palaemonidae; genus Macrobrachium; species Macrobrachium nipponense. The sequence goes on along the minus strand of NC_061098.1, from coordinate 34,380,094 downwards.
CCTAAGGAGGCAGGATGCAACCCGGAACCCAACACTATAAATACCACCCAGTCGAATTGGAGGACTGTGATAGAGCAAAAAAAAAAAAAAAGATAATAATAGTAATAAAAATAATAACAAATCAGTAAGCTACCTTCTCACCACTCAAGAAAATGCTGAATGAAAAATATTTGTGTTTTTTTAGCTCAGGGAGAGAAGACCCCCTCGCTTTTGTTTTGCAATTTATGCTTATTTATATATTCATTTATTTGCTTGTTTATTTAATTATTTATCTATTTACTTATTTACTTATTTATTTATTTACTTATTTACTTATTTATTTATTTTATTTTTATTTTTGCTTTGAGTGTTGTCAACGAGATATGCAAATGAATTAATATTCTAATCTCTTATTCTTATGCAGTACCGTTTCTTTATTATACTATTACTTCGCTTTCATAAAACGTAACCTTTCTTCATCCAGTACTATATACTCAAATTAACCATATATAAATAAAACATTATTATGTTATATAAAAAAATAAAGATATGATCAACGACTAACAATAAAAATTAGATTTATTTCAGCCCCTCACCCTTCCATTTACAAATGCATAAGAATCCCAGAGAGAGGGTAGCTTAATAAAACCATTAACAGCGGAGTATTCATCTCTCTCGCTACTGAATTTATTACGATTAAACGATATAACACGTAGCAAAGATACTCTTTCTTGACTTTACACTAGAAACCTCAGTGTTTTCTTGTAGAGTTATAAGCAGTTTTTTTAAATTGTCTTCAGATGTCAAGGAATAAAAACACAAGTTTTAATTAATTTTCTTGGAGAATTATACGCAGTTTTTTTCTTTTAATGTTCGTCTTCAAATGCCAAGGAATAAAAAAAAAAAAACAAATTTAATAAAGTTCCCTATCGTAAATCACATATGAAAGTAAAAGTAACAGTAAGAGGTAAAGAGAAAAAGTGTAAATAACTTTCTTGAAACGTCATAGACAAGATAATCTCTGGTATATCTTTCAAAGTCGTCTGCATTTATGGGTAATAAGAAAATGGCGATACAATTCCTATCATAAACAGTAAAAATAACAAACTGAATAGCTCCATTAATGCTATAAAAACGGAAGAACGCAAAATATTAGACCACTAACCATATATTTCTTTTTCATTTAAATGTAAAACTATCAACAATATATTTATTTCCATTCAACTGTAAAACTATCAACAATATATTTCTTTCAATTAAAGTGTAAAACTATCAACAATATATTCATTGCCATTGAACTGTAATACTATCAACAATATATGGCTTTCCATTAAAATGTAAGACTATCAACAATATATTTCTTTCCAGCAATCAACAATATATTTCTTTTCATTCAAATATAAAACTGTCAACAATATATTCTTTCCATTAAACTGTAAAACTGTCAACAATATATTTCTTTCCATTAAAATGTAAAACAATCAACAAAATATTGATTTCCACTTAACTGTAAAAATATCAACAATATATTTTTTTTCATCAAAGCGTCAAAGATCCATATTTCCAAAGACATCTCCCACAAATAGCGAGTGAAACGTTTACTAAATTCAATTTATTCTCCCCCCCTCCCCCCCCTACACCCACCCCCCATCCCACCCTTCCATGCACGAATGAGAAAGAATTTCCTGGAATTGGGGTCCGCCTCATAAATCCATTAGTTGCAGAGGAGGTCTTCTTCCAGTCAGTGCTGAATTCATCGCGTTTATCCAATATTTAAACCTCATGCGGGGCACTGTAGGCATTACTTGAGGGTCATTGCAGCGTCCCTAAGGCCTTTAGATGCAACCGTTTTACTGTACCTCCTTTCATAGTCTCTTACTTTCCTCAACTTTCTCCTAACAATTGTTTCATAGTGCGACTGCTAAAGGTTCCTCCTGTTACACCTATCAGATCTTCCATTTGTTTAAGCGCTGAATGGCCTTATAGGTACCAGCGCTCGGTCTTTGACCACATTCTATATTGTGTTATGAAGGTGCTATTATTATTATTATTATTATTATTATTATTATTATTATTATTGTTGTTGTTGTTGTTGTTGTTGTTGTTGTTGTGTCCACGATGTCTGCAGAATTATATTTATGTATATTAGTGAAATAATGTTAAATTAAGAGACACCTATTCCCCGCACTTCGTTCTTTATACACAAATAACCCAATATTTGCTTCAATTGAAGAACCTCTTTTTCACATTCAAAATATTCAATGCCGATGCAGAAGATTTGGACGAGGGAACAGCTGAACACACAGAGGAGGTAGTTCAACCACGA
>NC_061098.1:34335371-34372289 GCF_015104395.2 Macrobrachium nipponense | reverse complement strand
CGTTGATTCCTTGGGAAAGGATCTTTACCATAATTTCCTCAGTCTACTCAGCTGTAAATGAGTACTATCCCTGATGGGGTAGGGTCCAGCTATGGGTTAAATAGCAAAACTCAGCAATGATGGGAAAGAAATGATGGAATAACGACAACGACGTAAATGGAACTCTGGCAACAGAGGAGCTTCGTCCGGCAACCAGGTATTCAACCAATTGTAGGGGAAGACGGTCAGGTACTTGGAGGTCGTCATTCAGCAACTGATCACCACAACGACAGTAATGAACAGCCTGAGATTGGAGCTACAGAGGCAAAAAGGAAGAAATGGACAAGAGAAGAAAATAAGGAAATATGGAGATGCTACATCAGAAGCAACCCGACGGAGAGAGGATATAGAAGAAGATTGGTCAACATCTGGAATGAGAGGAATAACACCCCCCAAACAGAGCAGAGGCTGGCAGACTCTCCAAGTAAGGAACATAAAGAAAAAGAAGAAATGGCTCTCCCCAACAGAAAGAGAAGAACTGGAAAGGGGGAAATGTCACGACGACAACGAATTACACGAAGACGAACTGAGAGACGATGCCACAGAAGACGACAGGGATGGATGAGGTATTCAAACAACGACACACGAAGAAACACCGACGAAGTAACAGAGAGGACGGAATGGGTAGAAAAGATTAGACAATGGATGGAGCCAGATACAGAGAGAACAAAGATCCCCTCCATGAAAGCCTACAACACCAAGAATTAGAGGGAGAAAACAAGAATGAGGTCAATGAAATAATGGGCCTAATACACACCACCAGTATCACAGAAACAAATAAGCTTGACATATGCAGGAGCAAGATTAGTAGCAGAACTGATGGGGATTCGAACACCAACACCACCGTCACAACCAACCCAACAGAAACCAAAACAGCAACCTCCTTGGAAAGGCGCCTGGAAAGCAAATCATTGGTGATGAGATCTGACTTGAGTAAACTGAAAGAGATGGCAGAAAAAAGGCTAAGAAGCAAGAAAACAAGGGAGGAACTCAACGAGAAATACAAAGTACAAGAGAGGGGACTAAACAACACAATAGAAGATGTAAAACAGAGGCTTAAGGCCAAAGCACACAAGATCCAACGGTACATGAACAGGAATAAGGGATACCAACAGAACAAACTATTCGGAACCAACCAGAAAAGACTATACAGCCAACTAAGAGGGGAAGACAACCACCCAGAAATTCCTGAAGCCGAATCAAGTAAGAGACTCTGGGAAAACATATGGAGCAATCTGGTATCACACAACAAACATGCAACATGGCTCCAGGAAGTCAAGGAAGAAGAAACAGGGAGAATAAAACAAAGATTCACAGACATTCACGACAGACACAGTCAGACACCAACTAAAGAAAATGCCAAACTGGAAAGCCCCAGGTCCCGATGAAGTCCATGATACTGGCTCAAAAACTTCAAGGCCCTACACCCACGAATAGCAGAACAACTCCAGCATTGTATCTCAAATCACCAAGCACCCAAATGGATGACCACAGGAAGAACATCCTTAGTACAAAAAGACAAGAGTAAGGGAAATATAGCCAGTAACTACAGGCCTATCACCTGCCTACCAATAATGTGGAAGTTACTAACAGGTATCATCAGTGAAAGGCTATACAACTACCTAGGAGGAGCAAACACCATCCCCCACCAACAGAAAGGCTGCAGAAGGAAGTGTAGGGGCACAAAAGGACCAGCTCCTGATAGACAAAATGGTAATGAAGAACAGTAGGAGAAGGAAAACCAACCTAAGCATGGCATGGATAGACTATAAGAAAGCCTTCGACATGATACCACACACATGGCTCATAGAATGCCTGAAAATATATGGGGCAGAGGAAAATACCATCAGCTTCCTCAAAAATACAATGCGCAACTGGAATACAATACTTACAAGCTCTGGAAAAAGACTAGCAGAGGTTAATATCAGGAGAGGGATCTTCCAGGGCGACTCACTGTCCCACTACTCTTCGTAGTAGCCATGATTCCCATGACAAAAGTACTACAGAAGATGGATGCCGGTACCACTCAAGAAAAGAGGCAACAAAATCAACCATCTGATGTTCATGGACGACATCAAGCTGTATGGTAAGAGCATCAAGGAAATAGATACCTTAATCCAGACTGTAAGGATTGTATCTGGAGACATCAGGATGGAGTTTGGAATAGAAAAAATGCGCCTTAGTCAACATACAAAAAGGCAAAGTAACGAGAACTGAAGGGATAAAGCTACCAGATGGGAGCAACATCAAACACATAGATGAGACAGGATACAAATACCTGGGAATAATGGAAGGAGGAGATATAAAACACCAAGAGATGAAGGACACGATCAGGAAAGAATATATGCAGAGACTCAAGGCGATACTCAAGTCAAAACTCAACGCCGGAAATATGATAAAAGCCATAAACACATGGGCAGTGCCAGTAATCAGATACAGCGCAGGAATAGTGGAATGGACGAAGGCAGAACTCCGCAGCATAGATCAGAAAACCAGGAAACAAATGACAATACACAAAGCACTACACCCAATAGCAAATACGACAGACTATACATAACACGAAAGGAAGGAGGGAGAGGATACATAGTATAGAGGACTGCGTCAACATCGAAAACAGAGCACTGGGGCAATATCTGAAAACCAGTGAAGACGAGTGGCTAAAGAGTGCATGGGAAGAAGGACTAATAAAAGTAGACGAAGACCCAGAAATATACAGAGACAGGAGAAAGACAGAAAGAACAGAGGACTGGCACAACCAATGCACGGACAATACATGAGACAGACTAAAGAACTAGCCAGCGATGACAATTGGCAATGGCTACAGAGGGGAGAGCTAAAGAAGGAAACTGAAGGAATGATAACAGCGGCACAGATCAGGCCCTAAGAACCAGATATGTTCAAAGTATGATAGACGGAAATAACATCTCTCCCATATGTGGAAGTGCAATACGAAAAATGAAACCATAAACCACATAGCAAGTGAATGCCCGGCACTTGCACAGAACCAGTACAAAAGAGGCATGATTCAGTGGCAAAAGCCCTCCACTGGAGCCTGTGCAAGAAACATCAGCTACCTTGCAGTAATAAGTAGTACGAGCACCAACCTGAGGGAGTGATAGAAAACGATCAGGCAAGATCTTCTGGGACTATGGTATCAGAACGGATAGGGTGATACGTGCAAACAGACCAGACGTGACGTTGATTGACAAAGTCAAGAAGAAAGTATCACTCATTGATGTCGCAATACCATGGGACACCAGAGTTGAAGAGAAAGAGAGGGAAAAAATGGATAAGTATCAAGATCTGAAAATAGAAGAAGGATATGGGATATGCCAGTGGAAATCGTACCCATAATCATAGGAGCACTAGCACGATCCCAAGATCCCTGAAAAGGAATCTAGAAAAACTAGAGGCTGAAGTAGCTCCGGGCCTCATGCAGAAGAGTGTGATCCTAGAAACGGCACACTAGTAAGAAAAAGTGATGGACTCCTAAGGAGGCAGGATGCAACCCGGAACCCCACACTATAAATACCACCCAGTCGAATTGGAGGACTGTGATAGAGCAAAAAAAAAAAAAAAAAAAAAAAAAAAAAAAAAAAAAAAAAACAATAATAATAATAATAGTAGAGGAAAAGACCCCATATAGACTCCACTAAGCCCGCCCCCCCCGCCCCCCCCCGCCCCCCCCCGCCCCCCCAAGGGGCGTGGCTACCCCCCCTCCCCCTCCTGATAAGCTCATGTACGTACGTGAGGCCTAAAAAGGGGCGTGGCAACCCCCAAAACCCCCACAAGGGGCGTGGCCACCCCGACCCCATATAGACTCCACTGGTCTGGGGGGTGTGGCCACCCCGACCCCATATAGACTCCACTGGTCTGGGGGGTGTGGCCACCCTGACCCCATATAGACTCCACTATTCTGGGGGGCGTGGCCACCCCTGACCCCAAATTGACTCCATTTGTATTATAAGCTCATGTACGTACATGAGCTCATAATTGACTCCATATGTATGATAAGTTCATGTACGTACATGAGCTCATAATTGACTCCATTTGTCTTACAAGCTCATGTACGTACATGAGCTCATATTAGGGGGGCGTGGCCTCCCCTAACCCCAAATCGACTCCACTTTTCTACCCCTGTGACGTCACATAACTATAAGGGAATAAAACCATCCTTTCAACCCTCCACTATTCTGGGGGGCGTGGCCACCCCTGACCCCAGATTGACTCCATTTGTATTATAAGCTCATGTACGTACATGAGCTCATAATTGACTCCATATGTATGATAAGTTCATGTACGTACATGAGCACATAATTGACTCCATTTGTCTTACAAGCTCATGTACGTACATGAGCTCATATTAGGGGGGCGTGGCCTCCCCTAACCCCAAATCGACTCCACTTTTCCTACCCCTTGTGACGTCACGTAACTCTCCGGGAATAAAAACCAACAATTCAACCCCTCACCCCAAATTGACTCCACTATTCTACCCTGTGACGTCACGTAACTCTCTGGGAATAAAACCATTCTTTCAACCCCTGACCCCAAATTGACTCCACCTTTCCTACCCCCTGTGACGTCACGTAACTCTACGGGAATATAAACCAACATTTCAACACCTCACCCCAAATTGACTCCACTATTCTACCACTGTGACGTCACGTAACTCTCTGGGAATAAAACCATTCTTTCAACCCCTGACCCCAAATTGACTCCACCTTTCCTACCCCTGTGACGTCACGTAACTCTCCGGGAATAAAAACCAACATTTCAACCCCTTACTCCAAATTGACTCCACTATTCTACCCCTGTGACGTCACATAACTCTCTGGGAATAAAACCATTCTTTCAACCCCTGACCCCAAATTGACTCCACCTTTCCTACCCCCTGTGACGTCACGTAAATCTCCGGGAATAAAAACCAAAAACATTTCAACCCTTTTTACCCAATTGACTCCACTTTTCTACCCCTGTGATGTCACGTAACTTACGGGAATAAAACTGACCCCCACCCAGACCCCAAATAGACTCAGTTCACTGTTTTTTGCGACTCATGTCCCCTTTAATTGTTTTCAAAGAACCGGACGTTTACTCATCCTCCTCCTATAAAAATCTCTAAAATTTATATATGCACATTGCGAATATACTCTCTCTCTCTCTCTCTCTCCCTCCCTAACCCCCTCCTCCCTCCCTCTCCCTCTCTCTCAGCCGTTACATTTGTTTTATATATATATATATATATATATATATATATATATATATATATATACACAAGCTGCTTTAGATATTCAGAGATCATGATAAAAGGATATTTTTGGCGACTGACTTCATCCACATGTGATATCTCCCCAATAACCATATCAGAGTCAAATGTTATCTGATGATGAATCACGCACACACACCCACACACACATACACACACACACACAACAAAGAAGAAAACGAGACCTTATCGCCATATTGCCCAGCTGACTTCACCCTCAACGTGAAATTTTATTTATCATAGAATTTGAGTCATAATCTAGGTGGCGAACACAAGGGACAAAGGTACACATTTCAATTTTTGTTTATTTATTATACCGAGTTTGAAAGAGGTTGAAAAAACCAAATTACAGACGGATTGTTATTATATTTATAACCAATCCTAAACTACCAAGGGGAATGAATTAATATTTCCATACAAATACATACATTAGAAAAAAAACTGTACAAACACGAACGCGATAATATACGCATTCGCTTTTCAAAAAACAATACTTCAACGAAACATACGGCTACTATATATTTTCCTAACCTGTTCCTTCAAATCACCAGCCCTTAGTATATACCACAAAACATCTTCTCCAGCACTTTCCCGACCCGTATCGAAGACGACGACGTTTTCATCTAACACCTCAAAGCTTTTAAAAATTTAGCTAACAAAAAGTTTTTCATATATAAAGTCTTCCACACACCTTTCCTCCAACAGGGATAAAATTCTTTTTCATTATAGCACGCAGCATTTTACCAATTTTGCTCATTTCATCACTGAATGTAGCTAACACAGGTAAATAAAATTGATTCAACCAAGTCGTATTAACCATCCGCTCTGACCGATGCCAGCGGGAAAGATAACTATCTGACATGTCAAATACGATGATTTAAATAATTCTTCCTTCAATTTCTTGACCGAAAGAAAAAAAAGTGATTGAACTCTCTGTTTGGTATCTCTGCCCAAACGATCGGCGTGATCTTATCTTTGGAATAAGCCACGCTCTTTTGCGCGTATTCATTATCTTCAATGGGGGCACCAATTAAACCGTATTGTGTAATAAGGTAGCTATGGTGGTAGATCAAACTTCTTCGTCGCATCCCAAGATGATATTTTTCAGGTCTTTTCACAATGGCGGACCCTTCAATACCCCTATCACGAAGACAGGTCATTTTTTTTTGATGCACCAGTGCGAGAATATCGAAAACCTGCCAATTCGCATATGGATAAGCTCGAATGACGTCCGCCACAACACCCCGTAATTCCTGCATGTCACACAGTTAGTGGCCACTACGAAACACATATTCCTCTTCCTGAACTTATTTTCTTGGACAAGTTCCCGAAAACTAACTTGCACCGAGAGGTTGATGAAGCCATGGCGAGAGTACGTCTTGATGTGACAATCCTTCAAGAGATAATGAACTACGAAAGCCCTGCTACCCAAGACCCCTTTATCACAATCACTGATTACAAACCTGTTTGTGACGAAGCATCAAGCCTCTCCCAGCAATGATTCAGACTAACATGAATAAAACAAGTCTTATCATCCCTCACGCCAAAGGTCATCCACACATGACTCATTTTATCAAAAACAGTATCACTCCAGCCATGAATCGCAGACACGAATAAAACAAGTCTTATCATTTTCCTCACGGACAAAGGCCGTCACACACACACACACACACACACACACACACACACCTATGACTCATAATATAAAACTTCCACACATCTTTCCTCCAATGGGGATAAATTCTATCGCTACAAGGCGTGAACTTCATTCTTTGGAATACAATACTTCATCGAAACACCATATGTCACACCTGATTATTACTTCCCAACTGAACACCATAAATAGAACCGACAAGGGAAAATTGATGTTATTCCCTACCCAAAGTGTATAGAGTAAGTGCAACACACCGACCCTCCGTCCCTACAAGTATTTTCTCTTGACCGAAACGTCATTTCCCTCCGTCACTATTCAGTAAGTAGCATATAAAACACTTTCCATTTACTTGAACATATAGTATAGTAAATAAGATTCATCTGTATATGGAATAGATATTCTTATAAAATAATGTACCCGTTGAAAAAAGCGGAATATATAAAACAGTCATTATTCCTCCCTTTCAGATATGGGAAATAACTCTAGTAGTGAACTGTCAGCCGACGAAGTAGCCACTCAAGTCAGACACCCATTACTATTATGGTGTTGGAGCCCCAAACTCATTTATTAGGAAGGTGAAAACGGGTCATGACCATGAAGCAGGAGAAGAAGAAGAAGTAGCAGGAGATGCAACAACTACCACTGGCAGCCCACAACAGTGCAACCCCCGACCAACTTCGCCACCACCCACTACTGAAGGAAACGAGCAACCCGGTGAAGGTATGTAAAAAAAACCTATGTGTTATGTATTATTTTAATAATAGGTTCCTGATTCCATAGAAACACGCACTCTTGTTTTTCTCCGTTTCCCTGTGTTTTCCGTTCAAATGCATTATGGGCATAGTAAAAACAACCTATATAATTATTCATAAGGATTTATTGACCACATAAAGAGTTTACAAATTTCAATACACTAATCGCTCTCAGACCGTCTCAGCACGCATCCCAAATATAAACTTTCCACGTGTATCCTTATTTTAACCTGAATATGCCGAAAAACGTTTAAGAGGAAACGACTAAGACGTCTTAGCAGTTTAACACCGACGTTCATGGGTGAATGATTCTCACAGCTCATCCTGAAATAAGTAAAAAAGTTATGTGATTGAAGGTGTATGATACATATATGAATATATCCTTAATAGAATGTAAATGGAGTAATATGAAAATCAAAGAAAAAATATGCATTTACCTTAGTTGTTCAGATGCGGAGACATTCCTTGTACGTAATAGCACGTTTGACCCCCGACCTCCAATGTGAACATTTAAACTTTTTCAAATATTTAAAATAATATCCCGTTATCCATTTATCATTACCTCCCAAACGAGTGAATGAGAATACATTTTGTATTAAGGATAATACTGCTTTCACACCACGGTGACTCACGCAATGAACAAAAAAACTAATGTAAAGACCGCACTTGTACGATTTATCAGGTTGTATTTGTTTTATTCGGCGATAGAGGTTATATTCGGGATGCGCATATATAAATTTAGAGAAGTCATTCGAATAAACTTTTGGATTTTATACGTAACTATCAAAAAAGAAGATTATATTTCTAGGTGATTTTTCCACATAAAAACATACCCAATGACCAACAATATTAATATCAGTAGACGAAGATAATGTATTAGATATAAAAACTAAAGGTTTAATTCTACTTTCTGGCAATGTCAATAATCCTACTTCATCGAAGCGAACACACCTAAATATTTAACCCGGTCACCGAGTGAACCTTTTAAACTTATTTCAATTTCTTTTGATCCATTCCATTTAACCCTAACATCACATGAATAACCTATCCGCATCCATCGTTAAAATACCCTTGGTATCCCGAAAAGTAAAATAATGCAAGGGTTAGGCGTAGCCGTACCCAGCCTGATCGATATTCGCAGGTTTGCCGAAATTTCCACTGGCATGGAATCTTCAACATCTTCCACCACAAAATTAAAGCAGTAAATAGCTCTACCATTTTTAAAACTATCATAAGTGATCAGATTATCACCGCCACCCCCTATACTTTTCTGCGTCTCGTGATATAATTGCATGATGGTATTAGGGAAAAACTACATTGAAAAATTATATACAGTATTCCCATTAACAGTAATATGTATATTATTTAAATCGAAAGATTGAAAATATAGACTATTGGTCGCGTAATCACCTGAAAATGTTTCCATATCAATCATGGCCAATGTGATTTTTTCAGGTATACAACTGTTAAAAGGCTGATCAATTAAAATCGAATTTTCATTTTGCCCAATAACGTATGTCTTGTATAAAGTCTTATCAAATATATATTGTATAGGATTAACCTGCTATCGCTTCATTTAAAGCCGACATTGCGTTATAATGTGGGGTAACTCTATCGATCCATAATTTAGCCTTTTCTATATTCAGCACGTTTAAATGTCCGTCTGTGTGGGCGCCCATAACCCAGTTATTATTCGCTAATTCGAGTCTAAGTCTCAAATCAACCGAATCCAGTAAAATTACTATGTGTATAGTCGCTATATCCAAAAAAAGAAGTGGAAAATATGTGTTGCACGCCCCTCGTTTTAATGTCACCCATAACTTTCGTCTCCCACCTGCTGGTTTGACCGAAGGTATTGGCAGTAAATTGCCGAGTTACCCCGTGTGTTACATGATAGTCATCGTATAAAAATCCCGCCCGGCCGGTGGTAGGTAATGCCGAGGGTTTTATCATTTTCAACATTTTGATATATGATTTATAGTTAAATACCGGACAGGATTCCACCAACTTTTCATTCAAGAAAACGGAAGCGGATTTAAATACCATTAACGACAGACACATGGACATCATCCGCTAATTGCGTGTTGTCCCTATCTATTGTGATATATAATTCTAAAGCTATACTTGACAAATCTAAGAAGAACCTGCCACCCATTAACGCGAAATTCTATATATTTAATCAGATAGAACTTGATTTATGGAAATATTACGAGGTGTAAAATCCAGTCTTTCCTTTGAATTAATTGAAGTTCAATAATTCTCCGTCTATTAACATTCGGGAACAATTCTGATATACCCGCATATACGATGAAACAGGAACTTGATTACCAGTTCCGGGTATGTTAGGAACTACGCTAGCCATGTTTGTGTTTATATAATTTTAGATGAAGGTAGAACGAGTGCGTACCCGCCTAATGTCAATTGATGAATGAGTTACAAAAGATCGTACATGTCCTTATTATATTTACTCCTAGATTTAACTCGTGTGCCCTTCCTCTTCCTCCGTTTTTTCTTTCCTCCCACACTCGACCGTCTAACTAAACGTTTCACTGTTTTCTTCCGTCTCGTTCTCCTTCTCCTTCCAGTACCGCTTAAAATTCGTTGTCCAGTAGTTTTGAGGGCCCTTATACCATTTCGTTTTATGGATTCTTTTAAAGGTAAACCGCTGTTTACCATATCAGATAACACAGATCTACCGAATTCATTAACTGAAGGTTTCGCGGCATTAAATAGAAAAGGAAGCACTTTACGCGCAATGCCACTTATGGCCGAAAAAAAACCACTTCCCCTTCTGCGGCCGGGATAGAAAACGGAAATATCCTCAAATCCCGCTCCTCTCCTTAATAAAGGGTCTGATAAAAATAGTTTTTTAAATTCCGCCTCTGAAGGAGGCGCGAATAACACTCTCATTTTACTGTTTATACTATTCCCAAACAATTTAAGTGGAGCTTGATTCGCAAGTTCTAGTTCACTCGAGGGTGTTACGATCACGAATAAGGAATGCCAAGGGTGAACATTGAATTATATACGCACCTATTTATCTAATTTTCCTCTAGGTTTTATACGGAGCAGGCAAGTAACACTCGAGTCTTTAGTGAAATGTAAAAGGTGACCATTTTGATCCGTGATAAGAATAGAAATCTGATCCAAGATGTTCGTGTTCAACAATTTGTAGACTGTATTATGTATTCCTTTTCCTCACCACTTGCTAAGTAAAACAGTCCAATATATTTACTAGTCTCTCCGCCAAAAAATCGTCGGTTGAACTATATCCGTATACATATATATAATATACCCCACAATTATCAGGTAGAGAATCAAGGCAAATGTGTTCATTCAGTTCACGCCCGCCATATATTTCATAACCGGTATTAATATGAAAACCTAATAATTTTGCGGCTTTTCCGCTAAATTTGACGTATATACTTTTAACGTCCCCCGTCCTCAATTTCTCTCTCTTGATACGTGGTATAGTAATTCTCCTTAAATCTTCGTCCCAATGAAATATACCGTTACTTATAAAATAATTTATGAAATTATCACCGTAATAAACTTTCAAATAATCATACACGTCCTTATTAAGAGCTCTCACGAGTCTCTTCATATCCCCCGCTAACATTGCTATTCTCGGGCTATACAAATATGTATGCCTATCACGTTTATGACGCTCTGTAATAAATTCAAGAGTGAATAAATCATCTTTGGATAATATAGCGTAATAACTCCCCGGGAACATGATCGAAGCTAAACCTACTTCATATTCAACCCCGTTAGGTAATAATATAGGTGTAGGTAATCTATTGGCAAATTTCGAAGGTGTATTTTTGGTATACGTGTCTAAACAGCCGAGACTGCTCAAATATATGGTGTGTTCACCAGCCATGTCGGTTAATACTATGACGGGTATATGTCACGTATGGTATTTATAAGAAAGTTCGATAGCGTTTTATCTAGGTCTTATATGCAGACTGCACGATAGAACCCCATTTTCAGTAAACATTATTTCTTCACCGTTCTGATCCGAGACATCGATAGTAATGTAATCCAATACGTCAATGGTATTTAAAGGTTTATAAATGGCATTATGCGGACCTTTACCACATGCACATCCTAACGTGAAGCAGTCTAAGAGATTAACCATTTTAAAATTTTTATTTTATCCCCCAAGATGGTAGGTTGAACGATACCCGAATACAGGTAAACGTATTCAACGCCTTGATGGAATATATTTCTACCGTGATGAGGTCTCAACTCACCCGAACTGTATATTAAATACCTGACTTTTTCATTGAAACCAAACATATTAGCTGCTTTAGCACTGAGTTTAATCGTTAATTGAATCAATCATATCAACTTTGGCCGCTCCTGCATCGATATGTGGAATGCTCATTCTCTTCGTGTCATCATTCCATGAGAATAAACCGTCCCTGCGGATAGCTCCGCGAATATGCTCACCGTAAAATTCAGATAATTGTTCAATAATTTCTGCAAAAACTGCAATGATAATAATAATAATAATAATAATAATAATAATAATAATAATAATAATAATAATAATAATAATAATAATAATAATAATAATAATATTTTACCTGGATCGGAGGGTGGTGAGGATGATTCATCATGCGGTTAGAGGCTTGGAACATTTTCTTTTAATGACGTGACAATCTGTGTGATAACAAATTCATGAATATGGTGTGACATAACATGAACGTGGAGGTTTTTATTATATATATATTATTACCAAAAACCGATACCCATTGTTTAGTCATACAGTCTACATTCACATGTGTAGCGATCACATCATATACGTGAATAGCAATGCCTGTATAGGTACATTTCCAGAAAATCGGGCGTGTAAATTTACCAATAGGTTAGCCGTCCTTATATCATTACCGAAAGGAGTGGAATATGAAGTGGGGCTAGTGGGAGTCATTCTCCCGAAATTATATTACGCTATTAAACCAGGAGACGTTGATTTTACTATTCAATTTAACGCGATCTATAACGAGTCCGATGGGAAACGCGTTTATACGTATATTTATAAGTCCATTTCGGGTTTGTTGGGTGGTGATATGAATGTCATGACTAGAGCGTTTAATACGGAAATTATTGAACAATTATCTGAATTTTACGGTGAGCATATTCGCGGAGCTATCCGCAGGGACGGTTTATTATTTAATTATAGTCAAGAGGCTTGTTGATGACGAGCTTGAACAATTACACACAGTCCAATAAATTATATTTCCTCCTTATTTTTAAAAGTTCCTTCATTTACTGTTTTAAAGTTTAATCAAATAGTCTGAGGTTGCTTCTTATCGACTTATTTATTCATTTTTTATTCTGAGTTCTGATGACAAATAATTTTTTAAAGATAAAACTGATGAAATATTCCTTTAAGAGCATTAAGCTCTCTCTCTCTCTCTCTCTCTCTCTCTCTCTCTCTCTCTCTCTCTCTCAGACCTTGGTGGGAATCCAATATGGCTGCCAAAGCTTTGAATCTTGAACCCGACACGTGAGCTGGAATCTAGTAATTAAAGCTCTCTATGAAGAATTGTTGCCATATCGTATGGTAAATTAACCACCACATCCCATTGAATAGCCGACCAGATAATTGAGTTTCCAATATAGAAATTCACGTGATTGAATTCAATAATCTTAGCGGTGCGCATGAAAGAGATTTTAATCGATTTCATTTGCATCGTGTGTCCGTGTTTTAGCTTATTTCAACGTTGGTTTCTTGTGTTGTGACGTAATTGTCGTTATCGATGATGATAAAATCCGAGTGGATGTTTCGGGCTTGTCCGCCCCGGGTGGAGGTCGGGTAAGGGATCTGGAGGTTAGGGGAGACATTTAAGTACCGGGCGGCGCCGGGTTTTCCCAGCGCTTTGGGTAGCGGGCGCCCATCAAGTCTTATTATATGACACCATTCTTTTTTTTAATGCCCCCCCCCCATGGCTCAAGGGACAGCTAACCTTATGCTCTAATGTAGCTTCAGGTGTGTTAGGAACAAAAGAAAAGAGAAAGGACTTTCTGCCCTCTGATCTGTATACAAATCACAAGGACTGGGACTATTCTCCTATCTGGGAGACTTCAACTTTCTTTCGTAGACTGGAAGAAGAACGGATGAGATTTGTGGATGTACTTATACATATAAAAAGGAGAGTAATAGTAGTGCAGAAGATATAAAGGGCAATTCGAAAAGCTATTAAGGATATGCTACTAGAATACAAAACATTTCAACAAATAAATCATCTTCCAACAAGAAGGAAAAATACTTAGACCTAGTATTGTGAACGAGATGAATTATGTTAAAAGAAATAATAGTTTATAATGCGGAGTATTTCAGACCATAATGTCATAGAATTAACAGTCCATTCCAAAGCAAGTGAAAACAGAGTAAAACAAGAAATGAAAAGCGGGAAGGATATGGAAAAATACAACTTCTACAGTAAAAATATAAATGGTCAGAAATAAAAATGAAGAATTAAACAAAGATTGGATAACATTTTCGTAAGTGATGACATAAGGGTAAATACTGGGGAGATATTATATAAAATATTAGAGAAAATAGTGGATGAATATATCCGAAGAAGAAAAGTAACATCAGTCATGCATACCAAGAGACAGAAAAAGGATCTTGTTTCCAGAAAATCAGAAAGTGAAAAAAGGTCTTGCAAAAAAGAAAAAAAAAATGCATGGAAAGTTATAGAACTAAAAAGTAAGATAAGAAAATGCAGAACAAAAGATAATACAAAATCAAAAAGAAAATGAAAAAACGGGACTTGAAAAGAAAAAACTATAAAATATCAAGCAAAAACCCCAAAACTATTATACTCATATGCGAAGAAGATGAATAAAAGAAGAATCGAAATAGGCCCTCTAAGAATTGAAGGGAGATAACGAATGAAAAAAATAAAAAAAAGGGAAATTTGCAAACATATTGGTCAGAACGATATAAGAGAGAATTCACCCCTAGAATATATAATGAAGATAATGATATAGAAAGTGAGGGGATGAAAATAGTGAATATTTAGCTGACATAGATATTAATGAAGCTGATATTTTTTTTGTGCAGGCTATTAACGAAATTAAAAATGGAGCTGCTGCAGGGGCCCAATGGAGTGCCTGCTATTTTTTAAAAAAGAAAGTAGTTCATTCTATCGCAAAGCCACTTGCAATATTATTAAGACAAAAGTGTAGATACAGGCAAGATTTTATGATGAGCACAATTAGCATATATTACCCCTACTTTCAAAAGTGGATCAAGACTAGAGGCAAGTAATTATAGGCCTGTGAGTCTAACATCAGCAAATATATGAAAGTGTTTGAAAGGCAATGAAAAAATATTATAAGAAAAACATTTAATAAAAAATAACAATTCGTTTAATAAAGGACATGGTTTCGTACCCGGAAAAAGTACACAAACCCAACTGTTAGTCCACCGTGAGAACATATTCAAAAATATGAAAAAACGGAAATGAAACAGATGTGGTTTATCTAGACTTTGCAAAAGCTTTTTTGACAAAGTAGACCATGAATATATTAGCGAAGAAAATTAGAAAACACAATATCGTGGATAAAGTAGGAAGATGGTTTAAAAGATTTTTACACAACAGAAAACAGATAGTTAATTGCAACGACGAGAATCGGATGAAGCCAAGGTAATATCCGGTGTGCCACAAAGTTCGGAGTTAGCTGCAATACTGTTTGTTATTATGATGAAGACATAGACAGTATGTTTAAAGATTCGGTAGTGAGTAGTTTCGCAGATGACACAAGAATAAGTAGAAAAAAAGAAATTACTTTGATGAAAGATAGGGAACGCTCTACAAAAGAAGACCTTAACAAAGTATATGAATTGGGCAGAGGTAAATAGGATGGTATTTAACTCTGATAAATTTGAAATCAATATTATGGAGACAGAAAGAAAAAACTTTATGCATAGGAGGGGACCTAATAATGAGACAATCACAAATAAGGAGCAGTTAAAGACCTTGGTGTGATGATGAATAGGAACATGTTATGCAATGATCAAATAGCAATTCTTTGGCAAAATGTAAAGCAAAAATGGAATGTTGTTACGGCACTTCAAACAAGAAAAGCTGAACACATGATTATGCTTTATAAAACATATGATTCGTAAGTCCACTTGAATATTGCAATATGATATGGTTAACCCCACACTATCAAAAGGATATTTGCACAAATAGAGAGTGTACAAAGGTCCTTTACAGCTAGAATGAAGAAAAAGTTAAGACCTTGACTACTGGGAAAGACTACACTTAAAATTATATAGTCTAGAAAGAGAAGAGAACGCTACATGATAATTCAGAGGCATGGAAACAGATAGAAGGAATAGCAGAAAAACATCATGGAACTAAAAATATCAGAAGAGCAAGCAGAGGTAGATTAATAGTGCCCAAAAAACTATACCAGGAAAAATAAGGAAAGCACCACAGGACATTAATTCCACTACGCGACCCAGCATCGGATAATGTAGCGTCTATTCAATGCGTTGCCAGCTCATGCTGGAGGAATTATATCAGGAGTGAGCGTAGATGTGTTTAAGAATAAGCTCGACAAATATCTAAACTGCATCCCAGACCATCCAAGATTGGAAGATGCAAAATATACCGGAAGATGTGCTAGCAACTCTCTGGTAGATTTTATAGGTGCCTCACACTGAGGGACCTGGGGCAACCCGAACGAACTGTAAGGTCTGTAAAGTAAGGTAAGGTCTGGGTTGTAAGAATAGGGAAATACGGGAGAAGAAGAGAATTCCCAATTAATAACCAGGAAAACAAAAGCCAAAGATCGTATTGAACTTAAGTGAAACCAGTAGGTAGATATTCCCTATTCAATACTGAAATTGCATTGATATTCGAAGATATGACTGTTTTATCCGTATTAAAGTTGGGGGTGGGGGTTAATGTAACATGAAATCATTCAGGAAGCATTTGTGTTCTTGTTTAGAGTTTAATGTTGGTGCATCATATAATAATTTTATTTTTAGTATACATAACTTTTTGGGTACTGTTGAGATTTGTAAGTGGCCGCCATATTAAAGAGGTGAAGTTTCCCTGCCATCTCCTGAGTCCGAAATGGTTAATATGTTCAAATAATTTTTTTTTTCTTATGAAGCGAAATGCAACCTGATATCACTCGAATGTTGTCAGCATCGTCACTTTTACATTCGGTGTCCACAAAGCAGGTAATTAAACCAACCCTTTTGAAAGCGTTTAAGTGGTTTTCAGTTACAGCGTTTCTGGTGATTTTGAACCCAAAAATAAATCCATTGATTAATCTTAGAATTTCACTCTCGCGCGCTCTCTCTCTCTCAGTCGTGTTGATTGGCTATTCAGTAGATTAAAGGACGCTTTGCCGCTCTAAAATAGATGGGGAAAGAGAGAGTATACATAAATATAGGACTCAGAATAATAGATGAATGGGTTTAACCATATTATAAGGGTATGGGTCCCCACCCCCGGGTGGACTACTGCCTCCCGTTTTCTGTTGCATTGCGAAGTTTCGTTTTGACCGGTAACTGAGAGAGAGAGAGAGAGAGAGAGAGAGAGAGAGAGGGAGAGAGAGAATCTTCGAGGTGGTTTATGATATATACGATTACAATCTACATTTAATTCGCGTTTCTCATATTATCTAAACTTACACGTTTTACTGTATGTATGTATGTATGCATGTGTGTATGTATATACACGCTCGCTCACATGTATACATTTTGTCCTGCTATCTCTACAGTATATATGTATATATATATATATATATATATATATATATATATATATATATATATATTATATATATATTCTATATTTTCAACAAATGCACTAGAAATATTGATGGGGAACTAAGAGAGAGAGAGAGAGAGAGAGAGAGAGAGAGAGAGAGAGAGAGAGAGGAGGAGGATGAGGAGGAAAAGTGCGGAAGAGAGAGAGAGGGGATAAAGATGCAGCGAGTATATTTTATGGCAACGAGAGAAGGCGTAAGCCGATATGAATATGCAAATGAGAAGGCGATATTATGAGGTATTCTCTGAGAAAAATTCGTTTTTTCCTGCTCCCTCCCGGATATAATGGCAAAGGTATGTGAGGAAAAACACACACACATATATATATATATATATATATATATATATATATATATATATATAAAATATAAAAAATAATCATAGCATAGAAAGAATAGAGCAGTCCCACATTTTCCTCTATATGATTTTTGGGACTTACGAGATATTGGTTTGGACGAAAATAAAAATAAAAATAAAAAGTAAATAAAATAAAAAATGATTAAACACGGTGAAAATTTTAAAACAGATTTTTAAATAAGAATAAAACAAATCATAGGAAAGAATAGGGCAGACCGTTTTTCCTCTATATGTATTTGGATTTACGAGATCATTGGTTTGTATCATAAAAAAAAAGATAAGTATTATTAGAAGAATAGAGCTGCCCCATTTTTTTCCCTATATATGTATTTCGGACTTAACGAGATATTAGTTTGGATAAAAAAAAAAGATATAATACATTACAAGGTTTACAAACCATCAGTGACTAAAAACCACCGATTGATGGTCAAAAAGGCATAATAATAACGGAAGTTTAAGGAGCGAAATCCCTGGATAACCCATTTTTAATTAATGCGGCTAAAAGTCTTTCACCCTGAGGATGGCAAGACGCCTCGGATTATCACCGCGAGATATCAATTACCCTTCTCGTCAGTTATGTGATTCGACGAAGTGCAGCATCAATGCTGCCCATGGGTCCCCCGCCACAAACCCCACCCCCCCCCGCCCCCCCCCCCCCCTTCCACAAACTGCCCCAGACTGCCTGCCTTACACCCTGATCGCTTCTGCACACCCACGCAAATCCCCCCCCCCCCCCCCCGCCATCTCTCTCTCTCTCTCTCTCTCTCTCTCTGAGCTATATTTTTGGATGGCCATTACATAAAAAAAAAAAACCATGGCCCACATTCAGTATATACTCTCTCTCTCTCTCTCTCTCTCTCTCTCTCTCTCCATATATATATTGTGTGTGTGTGTGTGATGTGTATATATATATATATATATATATATATATATATATATATATATATATATATATATGATATATATATACATATATATATAATGTGTATATATTATACATATATATGTGTATATATATATAGAAATGTATAATATCTATTAATATATAATATATATATATATATATATATATATATATATATATAATATATATATATCGAACTGCAAATGTCCTTTAATATCTAAATTTGCTTCTACTTCGGAATTAAATATATTTCATATTTTCATATGTTTTAAACCGAGGGGGAATTTATTAGCGATATAGAATTATTATCGCTTAATAAATTCCCCTCGGTTAAACATATATGAAAATATATTAATTCCGAGGTAGAGCGTTTAGATATTAAATGACATTTGTCGCTCGATATATGTAAATGAATCAACGGGTATGTGATATACTTATAAATATATATATATATATATATATATATATATATATATATATTATATATATATATATATATATATATATATATATATATATATAATAGCAGCATTCAGCAGGGTCCAACAAACACATCAAAAAGGGCCATATTTATTAGCAAGAGACGTTTCGCACATTATCTATGTGCATCTTCAATCTGTAAGAACAACATAAATACGTTAAAAGTTTAAAAAAACCTAATATTCTATAAAAAATTAAAAAGTAAGTAAAGAAAAAAAAAAAGTATTTACAAAATTTTAAAATTAATACAAATTAAAAGGTATATAGTAAAAAAGGACCAGTTCTCACAAACCATCCCAAAGGAGAAGGAGAAGAAACGATGACAAAACTTGGACACCAAACCTACGACTTCAGTTATGCAAGATAAAGAGGAGAACGCGGAACGTTAGAATTCAAAGAAGGAACAAGCCGTTTGATGTATAAGGACTCAGGGTAGTTAGGTAATTGCTATGGCTTTGTTCCAACCAATAATAGAGAAGTGCTTTTTATTTATTTCAATTTTGCATGGAGGAGGCATGATTCTTTATATTAGAAAAATTCTGGTTGCTAATTTTTGACAGCCGTTCTAAAGCTGTATCCCACATGGCTACAGTATCCATCATCTGCAGTACCTACGGCTTGAATCCAAACATAAAATACCGGGACATCCCGGGCACTTGAATTTATAAACATGTTGGATCTCATGAAGGCCTGCAGTTTGTCTTTTATAGCCGAAGAATACGCCAATCTTGAGTGGATTGATTGGAATTAAATGCAATTTAAGGCAGCCAAATTCATTTTCGATTATTTGTTTAAGTTTGGCGAAAACTTGTCGTCAGAGATATAAATGGGATAGTGCATATACATTTTTCTTTGGGTTTAAGACATAGGGAGAGGGGCATCGGAATTTGGAGAAATCTTGTGACAGCACAGTTCTGTAATGACTTTATATACCAGTTTTTCAGGATAGGAGTTTGCTGTCACAAGATTTCTCCAAACCGATGCCCTCCTATAATGTCTTAAAGAAAAAAGTATATGCCACACTATCCCATTTATCTCTGACGACAAAGTTTGTTTTTCTGCCAAACTTAAACAAATAATCGAAAATGAATTTTGGCTGCCTAAATTGCATTTAATTCCCAATCAATTGCGATGGCCTGTTGTTGTTGTTTTTAGATAAAGATCCGAGCCAGGATTCAAAATATTTTTTGACTTTATTGTAGCGAAAATATCTCTCTCTCTCTCTCTCTCTCCCCCATCCTCTCTTTCTCTTACTCTCTCTCTCCCTTTTGTCGGCTTTTAAGTCTGAAAATAGCTACAGAAATATTTCCTGACCAAGACACGTACCATTTTTATTTATTTATATCTTTGATGCAGGGATTCAAACTTCTTTTTGGGATTTTATTAATCGAAAATGGCTGTTTGTGAATGAATTATATTAATAAAATCATATATGAATATAATATATATGTAGATTATATAAATAAAATATGATTATTTAAAAGAAGGATATAAATAAAATCATGAACGTAAATTATGTAAATAAATAATGTAAACGTAAAAATATGGTTGTTTTGTGAATGAATTATATTAATCAATAAAATTGTATAAGAAAATATTATACTATAAAAAAATATTTAAAGAAGGATATATAATGTTATGAATGTAAATTATGTAACTAAATATTGTAAACGTATAAATCTGCCCGTTTTCTGAATGACTTATATTAATTAAGTAATAAAATTATATAAAAATAGATTATATTCACAAATAGAATATTTTAAAGGAGGGAATTAATAAATAAAGTTAAGAACGTAAATTATGTAAATAAATAATGTAAACGTAAAAATATGGCTGTTTTGTGAATGAATTATATTAGTTAGGTAATGAAAATTATATAAGAAAATAGGATTATATAAAATAAACAGAAATTTTTAAAAAAAAGTATGATACAAATAAAATTATGATCGTGAATTATGTAAATAAATAAAGTATGTGAACGTGTGATATATGAAAAATATAAAATTGCTCGTGAAATTGCGTCCAAATATGAGTTACATTCATGGCGACAGTTTCACGTGGCTCTAATAAAGAGCCCATTGTGAATGCCTAATTAGTATTTTATCTTCGTCCATTCATTCGAAAAAGTTCACGAAGCAGAGCCCTGTTGAATAGCAGTCGATGTGAGAGACTGTTGAAACGGCGCTTTTGTCATGATAACTGGTCTGTATATATGTATATATGTGTATATATATATATATATATATATATATATATATATATATATATATATATATATATATATATATATATATATATATATATATATATATATATATGTATGTTTGTATTTAAATTATTGTCCATAGTGGAAGCTCAGTCAGCCATCATACGGCGCTGGAAAACCAGATTCCTTAAAATCCATGAAAGAGATTAGCACCTTACGCGGTGTACTGCAAACATTACTCAAGGTTCTTTGCAGCGTCCCTTCCTTAATTAAGCCCCTAGCTGCAACACCTCTTCTTTTCCTTTTACTTTACTTCCGTTCATGTTTCCCTTCCTTCGATCTGACTTTCCACCTTCTCTAACGTTTCTTTGCACAAATGCGAGTTTTTTCCTCGTGTTTTTTTCTTGATTGTTTTTAGTCTGTAAGTAAAAACAAGTTTCAAAGATAATAATTTTTATTTTTATTTTTTTGGTTGGTATTTCACTATTTAATATTCACTATATTTGTTTAATTAACGTTTTTAGTCTATAAGTAAAAAATACGTACAAAGATGATATTTTTTCCTTTTATTTTTTTGGAGTATCTGACTATTTAATATTCACTGTATTTGTTTAATCAACGTTTTTAGTCTGTAAGTAAAAAAAATACGTGCAAGATTATATTTTTCCCTTTTATATATTTATATATATATATATATATATATATATATATATATATATATATATATAATATATATATATATATTATATATATATATATTTGTATTGACAATTTAATATTTAGTGTTATCTTATTTAACGTTTTTAGTCTGTAAGTGAAAAAATACGTACAAAGATTATATTTTTTCTTTGTATTTTTTGTCTTTGGTATTTGACTATTCAATATTCACTGTATTTTTTTACGTGTTTAATTTGCAAGTAAAAAAAAATATGTACGACGATTATATTTTTCAAAATTTTATTTTCAACGATTTCCATAAATTTTAGAATAGAAATGCTCTCCCCAGCCATGACGATATTTCTCGTCAGGTGACGCCCAGACATTTGTGCATTACTCTAAAACAGTCTCATTACCATTCAGTTAAAAAAAGAACACCCATCATTACCCTGATTCTTGGACAAAAGAAAACGAGTAATTGCGAGAGGGTCTTTCTTGTGGTTTTTCCTTTCATTAGGAGAACCGTAATTGTCTTTGAACTTCATTTCAGGACGTAAAATGCTACACTTTCTTTCTTTCAAAGTTTTGCATCGCTGCTTATGCTCGCGTCTTCGTTTGTTTAAGGAATAATTGAGGACGTGGTTCTGTTTCAATTTCGATTGTTTAATTATTTTTGCTTATACAGACGGTAGGTTGTGAATGTCGTCGAAAAAGTCATTATTTCTACTGATTGATTATGCAGATGGTGGGTTGTAAACATGTCATTGAACAAATTAATTATTTTTATTGGTTATACAAATGGTGGGTTGTAAACATGTCATTGATCAAACTAATTATTCTTATTGGTTTTACAAATTTTATTGGTTATACAAAAGGTGGTTTGTAAACATGTCATTGAACAAACTAATAATTCTTTTTGGTTTTACAAATTTTATTGGTTTTACAAATGGTGGGTTGTGATAGTATCATCAACAAAACTACTTTTGATTATTATTCACGACTTTCTTAAATTATTCCAAATCGTAATGACCATTAATGCACCTAATAATGACATCAATTCGTACATATGAAACCCGATAAAAATATCTCTGTTTATGCTTCTGGGTAATTTACGAAAGCGCTACCAGCTCCTTCATACGAGAAGCAATGCATCATTATTATAATCATTATTGTTTCCTGGAACCGCCCCGCTAATAAATAGCACCGATTGCGAGGGGACCGGTTAAGTCTCCTACCTGAAAGAATGAAGAGGAGCTGGAATTGCCCTGTGATGAATCGCAGGGGGATGGAAACGTTGGAAAATGCTTCCAGAGGCGAGCGCGGAAAACAAAGAACGCTAGCGTCCATTTGCCCCGTAATATGGTTTAATGAGGAGAGACTGGACGCGCCCTGGAAGCTTTTGAGAAATGGTCTGGAAGAGTTGAGGAGACTATGAAGGAGAGAGAGAGAGGGGGTAGGGGGACGGGTGGGGGGGGCCGGGGAGGGGGATGTGTGTTGCTAATAAAGGATGAGGATTACAAGAACAAAGCCGCAGGATGGGATTTTTGAAGACATAAATGCGCGTAATGTTATGTCGATTATTTATGGCTAGTATTAACGATAAATGGTTTAATTACTTGCGTTATGTTAGAACAAGGGAGGGAGGTTGTCTATAATTCAGGTTATACTATATATATATCATATATATATATATATATATATATATATATATATATATATATATATATATTATATATATATATATATATATTTATATATACATGTATATATATATATATATATTATATAGATATATATATATATATATATATATATATACCTATATATATATATGTATGTATTCAACACAAAATCACAAGTGGAACCAGATGTATATTTCTAACTCGCTTCAGGATCGAACCCAGGTCTTTCAGCGGTCTCGTCTTTGAACTGGAAGACCTGGGCGCGATCCTGATGCGAGTCAGAAATTTATGGATATATATTATAAAGTATATATTTATATATACAATGTATATATATAAATAATATAAATTATATATATTATCCTTTATAATATATACATATATATATATATATATATATATATAATCCTATAAAACGGTCTGTCTTCAACACGGACAAATCAAGTGGAAACAGATGTACATTTTCCTAAACCTTTTTTCTGCTTCAGGATTCGAACCCAGTTCCTTTTCAGCGGTCCTCCGTCTTGAACGAAGACCACTGGGCTCGATCCTGATGCGAGTCCCCAAAGAAATTTAAATGCCTTTATATATATATTATATAATATAGATATATATATATATATATATATTATTATATATATATACACATACATACATATGATGTTTGCTGTTTAATTTACCACTAAAATGAGAGCATCTGATGAGTCGATGAAAACGGATTTTTTTTTTTTTATTATTATTCCAATTACTTCCGAAAATTACCTCACTGCAACAATATAGATTCTAAAAGAACACTTCTTTTTGCAGCGTCCCTTTGAGATGATTAGTCCTGTCTGTCCCGATTGTTATTTCCTAAACAAAGTCGATTTCTCTGAAAAAAAAAAAAAAAAAAAAAAAAATAAAAAAAAAAAAAAAACCTAGCGTTTTGTTTCAATTTTTTTTCGTCCTCATCAGATTTGCCTCACAATCGTTTTCATTAGGCTGATGAAGTTGTTGAACTTTTTTTTTTTTTTTTTTTTTGTTTTTTTTTTTTTTTTTTTGCAGGTTTCCCATTTGAATGCATTTCGAGTAGGTGGCTTCGTTTCTTTGTAAGTTGAAATTCCGCCCCCAATTCAGTGCACGGTTTGTGATTTTTTGTTTAATAAATTACGGTTTATTTCATTCATTTTCGAAAGCGACATTTTACAACATTTTACGTAGGAATGCGAGCCTCTTTAACGTTCGCTTTGTAAGCGAATTATTACACGAAGTATTGGTAGTCGAGTCCAGAATCCAAATAGGTTTCGTGAAAAAAATTGCTTTGAAAGCGCTTCTTGATTGCTACCACTTTATATTTTCCACTCTCTCTCCTTTGACCTCTTTTGAAGTCAATTTCCTGTAATTTGGCAGTAATTCTATACGTCCAGCCCTGTATTGACACTTTTACTTTAATAGGAATGGGATATACGCTATATTTTTTACGTTCCCTAACCTCTTTCTCCTCCGTTTCTTCATGTCACCTTATTCGGGTCTTCTAGTTGGGGGTCGCGACTTCCAACATGGGCTTCTGTAGTTCCTGGACTGCCCCCATCGTGCTACTTACCTGTAATTATACCTTAATTATCCACGTGTATTTACACACACATATATATATATATATATATATATATATATATTATATATATATATATATATATATATATATATATGACCTGACACTTAAGAGAAACTAAATGCTTTCCCACTATTGTCCCAGTAAAATCGGTCTAAAATATTTAAGTTTGAGAAGTTTTTACAAAGAACTATTCCGTGAGACTGCTTCGAGATTCTGGAATGGCTAAAAATCATAAAATTGCTTTTCCAGCAAGTTTAAACTTCTCTGAGAACCGCTAAGACTTTGTAGTGGAGCTCTTGAGTGAAATAATAGCTGTCCAACAATTCCTACATCTGGAAAAGTGGCTCTAAATCTGATTCCATGTCTCTCAGTGTCTCGTCCTGTCTCTGTGTCTCGTCCTGTCTCTCAGTGTCTCTCTATGTCTCCCTCTCTCTCCGTGTCTGTCTCTCACTGTCTCTCCGTGTCTCTCACTGTCTGTTAGTGTCTCTCCATGTCTCTCACTGTCTCGCAAAGCTCACGGCATTTGAAATTTGCGACTCATTATGAGTAGCTAAATGAAATACTGCTGGATAAAGAGACGTCCCTTGAGTACTTGTTGAGTACGTGTGGATTCTTCAGTTCTCTCTCTCTCTCTCTCTCTCTCTCTCTCTCTCTCTCTCTCTCTCTCTCTCTCTCTCGGCAGTAAACACGGAGTTTACATATACCCTCTACTCTCACTTTGTGATGGTAATTGCTTCCTAGCAAAGAAAGATAAAGGAAAGGAGAATGCATTTTCGAGAAGTTCGGCAGCAAGGAGGCGTTAGCGCATTGTGTTGGAGGTACCTGTTTTCATGATGGATTATAGAATCGGCAGGAGTGGTGTGGAACTCGTCAGACGCCGTCGTGACGTGAGAAATGCCGCGATTTCTGATGCAATACCTCGTCTAGATTCATCTAAGAAGTTCCGGAAATCTCTGGAGCCAGTGACGTTCGCCGTAGGCTCCGCCCCCAGAATGACGTATTAATACGACGGACGAAGTAGCAGCAGGAGGAGGAGATATAGAGAGATCGTAAAAGAGAGACACCAGTTAGTCACAGAGAGATTTCCTCAGTAAGAACCATAGATCAGATTATCAGTGAGAGATCAGCAGCAGCAGAGATCATCCGAGAGAGATAAGAGAAAAGGAACCGACGAAGGATCAGAAGAAGAGTTGTTCGAGAGTTGGTTGAATACTGGTGTAGTCGTCTTCAGGAGTGGACGAATTATCTCGTGTTATCTCGACGTCGAGCAGACTTCAGAAAAGAAAAGGTCCTGCTAGAGGTTTTGGGGAGTTCCTGCCTTTCAAGTAGACTAGTTTCTGCAATACGGAGTCAAGAGGACGTCTGCAATCACCGTTTTCCTTTTGAGAAGCCATCCGTTCGAAATGCCAAATTGACTATAGTAGTACCAATCTATGGTGAGGGTTTTGTTGGGTCGAAAGTCATTTATGTGCGTTGCCAAATTTCCATTCTAAGGAAAATTTTATGGAATATAGGTCGTTGTTATATACCAAAACTGAAGGGAATTACTCTGAAATATTTGCTAAACATGGTTTTTATGTATACAGTTGTTAATGATTAACATTCTTAAGTTTTTCAATATCATATTTGAGAAACGTGGCAAACATGTTGCCACATCTACAATCTCGATTCTCAGGTCAAGTATCGAAATCTGTATCTAACAGTCAAGAACAATATACCCTTCGTTAATCTCTCAAGAATGGTCAAATCTTATAAGCTGGGGTCCTTTATGGTGAAGGAAAGGATTAGCGGATGTAAATATAGTTGGCGCTCAAACACGTGTGTGTTTGTGTGTGATTAAATGCTTAAAAGATGTCTGTTATCTGAACTTTTCTATAAATTGAGAAATTTGAATATGAATTTTTTTTTTTTTTCATCTTTGATGTTAATTTTTTTCCTTGTGTAGAACGTTCCAAGAAAACAGTCAACTGAATTTGAAAAGAGAATATTCGGGGGATAAGATGAAGCATCCCTCTCTCTCTCTCGTCTTTTTACTCTGTTCTGTGCTGTTCTTTGAAAACCATTGTAAATGCAAGCATCACGAGATTAAATAAAGTGTATCATTATTATTTATTAGATATACTGTATTTATTACTTGAATGTTTCTAAAATAAAGAAATTATTAATGAATGAAAATTATCATATCCATAATTTCCCTTTAGTTTTCTCTCATGTAGGTTGTTAATAAACAAGTTAATTGAAGAATAAAAAGAACTGTTTCATATCTGAAGTTTTAATGCCAATACACACTATCTAAATAAAGGAAAAATAAACTTATACCAGCGAACCCTTCTATAAAGACAATTAGAGTGGGCATTCCCCTTTCACCAGACTCTGAAAGGAGGATAATCTGTACAGGACAGAGGTTAAGACCTAAGGGTAATGATTCCCTTGGGTGATTAGTAAGAAACACAGAGCTTTGACTTTGCCGCCTCTACAAAGAACTTGAAGATATGGCAACGCGTGTTTTCGCTCTTAGACACGCCCAAACCCTCACCTTAGATTGGTACTACTTATAGCAAGTATTTGAATTGCCTCACTGTTCCCCCAGTACATGCAGTGTAAGATTCTATCTTTTTATGCAAATAGGAGATACCATTCTGCATTTACCATTGTTAGTAAGCTTGTAAATAAACCTTTGTTGTGTTAGTGTTTCTTTCTATATTCGTATTTTTTTTTTTTTATTTCATATCGAACCTGAAGCGGACCTCTCTCAGAGGCGGTAAAATTGTGGCCACCTTGCTTTGGCTATCAACACTTTAACAGTTTGAAACAGGAAGGATATAGAAAGAGCCAGAATGAGTGAGATGGTGAAAGAGTTTATTGAGGCAGGTAAGCTACTAGGTCTAGAGGGGAATGATCTCCGTGAGTATGTTGAAAAGAAAGAAAGAGAAAAGTATGAGAGAGATGAAAGAGTGGTTGAGAGAGAGGAAAGAGCGGCTGAGAGAGAAGTAATGAAAATGCAGCAAAAGAAAGAGAGAGAAGCAATGATAATGCAGCAAGAGAGAGAAGCAATGAAAATGCAGCAAGAGAGAGAAATGTTGGTAATGCAGCAGGAAGAGAGAGAGAAAGAACGTATGCATGAGTTGGAAATTGCTCGGTTAAGGGAAAGTACTCGTAACAGTCGGACAGGCGAGAACGGAAACGAAGCTGATACGTTAGGTATGAGTGCAGTGTTGAAATTAGTACCAAAGTTTGATGAGGAAGATGTTACGACATATTTCATGTGTTTTGAGAAGTTAATGGAAAGAGTAGGTTCTCCTAAGAAACGTGGACTTTATGTTTGCAGTCAGTTTTGAGTGGTAGGGCACTTACTGTTTATAGTTGCATGTCTAAGGAGGATTGTGATAATTACGATATCGTGAAAGAAACTGTTCTTAGCGCGTATAGGCTAGTACCGGAGGCGTACTGTAAGAAATTTAGAAGTCTGAGAAAGGATGAAAATATTACGTATGTAGAGTACGGTAAGAAGTTAGAAAGGCTGTTTTTTGATTGGTTAACTTCTGCTAAGGTTGAGGATTTTGATAGTTTGAAGAACTTAGTGTTGTTAGAAAGCTTCAAAGATAACGTATCTCCTGAGATTAAGCTTTATATAGGGGATAGGCGAGAAGTATCTTTTGCAGGAGCAACTAGGCTAGCTGACGAATATAGTCTAACTATTAATTTGAGTGTTGTTAAGAAACGAAATGATCCTTCGTCTGGTAGAGTACAAAGCAGTAACGGTTTCAGTCCTAGTAACAGCAATGCGAGTAGAAGTGACTATTCCTGTTACACATGCGGAAAACCTGGTCATACGTCTAAGGTTTGTAAGAGTAAGGTGGCATCTAGTGGCTTAGAATTAACTTGTTTCCGATGTAATGGGAAAGGGCATTTAGCGAGAAAGGACAGTAAGAAACCAGTGTCTCTAGTTAACCTTTTGTCAAGTAGGAATGATGTGATGAGAGAAACTAGGAAAATTTTTGGTGAATTTCTGTCGGAAGGCGTAGTTTCCTCTCTTGGAGGAGTAGATTCGAGAGAAGTAGTCTTGCATCGAGACACAGGCGCTGCTGTCTCACTGATTAGAAGTGAGTGTGTGCCGAACAGGGCAGAAATCAATATGGAAGAGAAAGTCATGTTAGGTGGATTTCCTAAAACTTATGTTCTTTGTCCTTTGTTGAAGTTGAATTTAGAAAGTCAGGTAGTGTCAGGAGAAGTAAAACTTGCAGTTGTGGACAGTTTGCCCGTTGAAGGCGTTGACATTATTGTCGGTAACGACTTAGCTTTATTCAAGAATGTGAATCCTGTTGTGAGGAATATTCCAGTGCCTGAAATGGTAGTAACTAGGTCGGGTTTAGATACAGACGTAGACTACGGTCATAATTTGTTCGTGGATTCGAACGTGAGTAAGTTCTTGGATTCGAACGTGAGTAAGTTCGTGGATTCGAACGAAAGTAAGTTCGTGCATTCAAAGGAGTGTGAGTTCGTGGATTCGAACGTGAGTTCGTGGATTCGAATGAGTGTGATAGAGGTAGCGAGGTTGATCTTGGCATGAGTGTGGCTGAGAGACCAGACTCTATCAATGTTGACAGTAATAGCCAAACAGAAGGCGTGGCTGTCGAAAGTAACATAGTAAATGTGCCAGTATCTAGTCCTAGTTACGGTGAGGAATTAGGCTCTAACGTTTTAGATAAAGATGAGCTAGTCAAGTTGCAGAAAGAGGATGAGACTCTAACCCGAATTTTTGAATGTGAGCTGGATGATGATCTCGAGGATGTGTGTAAGGAAACTTTTTGTGTAAAGGACGAAGTTTTGTGTCATGTTAGTCCTAAGTCAGGTAGTGAAAGGGGAATCACAGAAAAATTAGTAGTTCCTAGGAAGTTGCGTGAGCTAGTTTTGAAGTTAGCACATGATGAGCAAGGACATTTGGGAGTAAATAAAACTTTCCAGTGTATTAATAGGGCGTACTTTTGGCCTAAGATGAAAAATGACGTGAAGAGGTATGCTTTAAGCTGTCATGAATATCAAATTGCTGGGAAACTGAATCAAGTAATTCCCAGAGTTCAGTTGTGTAATATTCCTTCAGTAGGCGAATCTTTAGAGAATGAATTTATAAATATGTTCGTACCTTTGTCTAGAAGTAAGGGTAGAGAAGATTACATAACTAATCTTGAGTATTATAAAAACAATTTAAGAGATGTTTGGCAACTAGCGAAGGAGAACGGAAGCGCGAGAGGAAGTCAAGGGGAAACTAAAGAGAAACTTGATCTTAGAGCAAACAAGAGAAGTTTGTGTGTAAGAGATAAAGTTTTAGTACTAGTCTCGAGAGAAAGTCCATTTTTACCTTATAAGTTCGAAGATCCTTTTTCAGTATTAGAGGAGAGGGGAAATATACATTATAGAATTAATGTGGGTAAGAGTAGAGCAAAGTCAGTAAATGTAAATTTGCTTCAGAATTATAAGGAACACCCTGTACCTTGGCCGCCGCCCGTGCCCTTGGTAATTGTGTCTGAAAGAGAAATTAGTTTTGAGAAAAACACAAGAGGTGTTTTAGTATTTATAAGTTTTAATCAGAGTTCTGAAAACGGAAAAAGTAAGAGAGAAGGATAATGTTATAGTTAGTAGCCTCTCTAAAGATTTCTCAGAATGAGTAGCCTAATAACCGTTTTCTGTTATCGCACGAGTGAGTGTGAGTGGAGAAGCATGCGTGTTTGACTGGATTAAAGCTTTATGCAGAATTGTTTCCCTGCTGTTTAATTTTTGCTCCTCTTTAGATAAAAAATAAAATCAATTGATTTCCTTTTTTCTCTCTTTTTTTTTGTTCTTTTTTTTTTTTGCGGGGGGGCGGGGGGGGGGGCGGCGTGTGATGGTAATTGCTTCCTAGCAAAGAAAGATAAAGGAAAGGAGAATGCATTTTCGAGAAGTTCGGCAGCAAGGAGGCGTTAACGCATTGTGTTGGAGGTACCTGTTTTCATGATGGTTCTAGAATCGGCAGGAGTGGTGACGTGAGAAATGCCGCGATTTCTGATGCAATACCTTGTCTAGATTCATCTAAGAAGTTCCGGAAATCTCTGGAGCCAGTGACGTTCGCCATAGGCTCCGCCCCCAGAATGCCGTATTAATACGACGGACGAAGTAGCAGCAGGAGGAGGAGATATAGAGAGATCGTAAAAGAGAGATACCAGTTAGTCACAGAGAGATATCCTCAGTAAGAGCCATAGATCAGATTATCAGTGAGAGATCAGCAGCAGCAGAGATCATCCGAGAGAGATAAGAGAAAAGGAACCGACGAAGGATCAGAAGAAGAGTTGTTCGAGAGTTGGTTGGATACTGGTGTAGTCGTCTTCAGGAGTGGACGAATTATCTCGTGTTATCTCGACGTCGAGCAGACTTCAGAGAAGAAAAGGTCCTGCTAGAGGTTTTGGGGAGTTCCTGCCTTTCAAGTAGACTAGTTTCTGCAATACAGAGTCAAGAGGACGTCTGCAATCACCGTTTTCCTTTTGAGAAGCCATCCGTTCGAATTGCCAAATTGACTAGCAAGTATTTGAATTGCCCCACTGTTCCCCCAGTACATGCAGTGTAAAATTCTATCTTTTTATGCAAATAGGAGATACCATTCTGCATTTACCTTTTTTAGTAAGCTTGTAAATAAACCTTTGTTGTGTTATATCGAACCTGAAGCGGACCTCTCTCAGAGGCCGTAACACACTTCCTTCCATTGTAATGGATTCGGGTTTTCGATTCAATTACCCTGAAAGGAAGATGGAATGAATACGTCCGTGTCATATCACTTTGGTACCTCCTCCTTTGTCGTACAAACCATCTATACGTTCGAAGTGAATTTGAATTCCTTTCGAATATTCATTACGTCGGGAGATCCATTATGTGTAAATATTGCGTGATGCATCCCCACTCATCTTGCCTTTGCAACGGCTCCCCACCTTTTTTCTATTTTCTATTTTTTTCTTCTTCTTCGTCTTCTTGTTTGTTCTTCTTCTTTTCTTACTCTTCTTCTCCATCTTCTTCTTCTTGTCTTCTTGCTATTGTTGATGTTGTTGTTTGTTGTTGTTGTTGTTGTTGTTGTTCGTCTTCTTCTTCTTCGTAGTGTTCTTCTGCCTCTTCCTCCTCTTGCTGTTGTTGTTCTTGTTCTTCTCCTCCTTCTTAGTCTTCATCTTTTTCTTCTTCTTTTCTTACTCATTTTCTTCTTCTTCTTCTCCTTCTCCATCTTGTTGTTATTGTTGATGTTGTAGTTTTGTTTTTGTTGTTGTTGTTATTGTTGTTGTTCATCTTCTTCCTCTTCGTGGTGTTCTTCTTCCTCTTCCTCCTCTTGTTCTTGTTGTTCTTGTTCTTTTCCTTCTTTTTCTTCTTCTTCTTCTTCCTCTTCTTCTTCTTATTATTATTATCATTGTTCTTCTCCCCCTTCTTCTTCTCCTTCTCCTTCTCCTTCTTCTTCTTCGAGGGACGTAGACGAAAATCTGTGAATTTGATTGACTTAATTGATTGACTCTGTTACCATTTTCGAGTTTCGTTTCCACATTTGAATATTTTAAATGTGAAAAAGAGGTTCTTCAATTGAAGCCAAATATTTGATTATTTATGTATAAAGAACGAAGTGCGGGGAATAGGCGTCTCTTAATTTAACATTATTTCACTAATATTCATAAATATAATTCTGCAGACATCGTGGACACAACAACAACAACAACAATAACAATAATAATAATAATATAATAATAATAATAATAATAATAATAATAGCACCTTCATAACACAACATAGAATGTGGTCAAAGACCGAGCGCTGGGACCTATGAGGCCATTCAGCGCTTAAACGAATGGAAGATCTGATAGGTGTAACAGGAGGAACCTTTAGCAGTTGCACTATGAAACGATTGTTAGGAGAGAGTTGAGGAAGGTAAGAGACTATGAAAGGAGGTACAGTAAAACGAACGAAAGGGGTTGCATCTAAGGGCCTTAGAAATGCTGCAATGACCCTTAAGTAATGCCTACAGTGCCCCGCATGGGGTTTAAATATTGGATAAACGCGATGAATTCAGCACTGACTGGAAGAAGAAGACCTTCAACTAATGGATTTATGAGGCGGACCCCAATTCCAGGAAATTCTTTCTCATTCGTGCATGGAAGGTTGGGATGTGGGGGGGTTGGGGGGGGGGGGGGGAATAAATTGAATTAAGTAAACGTTTCACTCGCTATTTGTGGGAGATGTCCTTGGAAATATGGATCTTTGACGCTTTAATGAAAACAATATATTGTTGATATTTTTAGAGTTCATTGGAAATAAATATTTTGCTTATTGTTTTAGATTTTAATGGAAAGAAATATATTGTTGACAGTTTTACAGTTTAATAGAAAGAAATATATTGTTGATAGTCTTATTTTTTAATGGAAAGAAATATATCGTTGATAGTTTTACAGTTCAATGGCAATGAATATATTGTTGATAGTTTTACACTTTAATTGAAAGAAATATATTGCAAATAGTTTTACAGTTGAATGGAAATGGATATATTGTTGTTAGTTTTGCACTTAAATTAAAAGAATTATGCGTTGATGATAGTTTTACACTTAAATGAAAAAGAAATAAATGGTTAATGGTCTAATATTTTGCGTTCTTCCGTTTTTATAGCATTAAGGGAACTATTCAGTTTGTTATTTTTACTGTTTATGATAGGAATTGTATCACCATTTTCTTATTATCCAAAAATGCAGAAGACTTTGAAAGAAATAACAGAGATTATCGTGTCTATGACGTTTCAAGAAAGTTATTCTCATTTTTTGTCTTTACCTCTTACTGTTATTTTTACTTTCGTATGTGATTTACAATAGGGAACTTTATTGAAATTTGTTTTTTTTATTCCTTGGCATTTGAAGACGAACAGTAAAAGAAAAAAAATGCGTATAATTCTCCAAGAAAATTAATTAAAATTTTTGTTTTTATTCTTTGACATTTGAAAAGAAACATTAAAAAAAAAACTGCTTATAACTCTCCAAGAAAACAGTTTTTTTAGTGAAAAGTCCAGAAAGAGTATCTTTGCTACGTGTTATATCGTATAATCGTAATAAATTCAGTAGCGAGAGAGATGAATACTCCGCTGTTAATGGTTTTATTAAACTGGACCCTCTCTCTGGGATTCTTATGCATTTGTAAATGGAAGGGTGAGGGGCCGAAATAAATCTAATTTGAGAAAGAGTATATAATACTTGATGAAGAAAGTTTACTTTTTATGAAAGCGAAGTAATAGTATAATAAAGAAAAGGTATTGCATAAGAATAAGAGATTAGAATATTAATTCAGTTGCATATCTCGTTGACAGCACTCAAAGCAAAAAAAAAAAGTAAATAATTAAATAAATAAATAAGTAAATTAATAAATAGATAAATGAATAAATAAACAAACAAATAAATGAATATATAAATTAGCATAAATTGCAAAACAAAAGTTATTTTGCCCAGTAACGAACAAGGCAATGATGCATTGCCTAGCAACGAACATTGCAATGTTGCAATCTTATACAAGCGAGGGGGTCTTCACCCCCTGAGCTAAAAAAACACGAATATTTTTCATTAAGCATTTCCTTGAGTGGTGAGAAGGTAGGTTACTGATTTGTTATTATTATTATTATTATTATTATTATTATTATTATTATTATTATTATTATTATTATTACAGTTTATAGAGGTCCTTAGACTGAAAGGATAGTAATGTATGCGTGTTAATGGAAACGTATCCTCTATACTTTGCTTTTTAAGACGTTATATTTATCCAGGACTTTAATAATGCGACAGTTCATCATTATTCGATTGTTTCTATCATTGTTGAAAATATTTAAGTATATATAAATAAATATATAAATACAAATATTGTCAACACTATATATATATTTATATATCATATATATATATATATATTATATATATATATATATATATATATATTATATATATATATATATATACACACACACACATATATATATATATATATATATTAAACATTATTTTTTATTAAATGTTTCATAATATTTTTCTTCATTACCCTTTCATACACTTTCATGATATGTGATGTTAGACTCACAGTCCTATAATTACTTGCCTCTAGTCTTGATCCACTTTTGAAAGTAGGAGTAATATAAGCTAATTTATAATCATCATAAATCTTGCCTGTATCTACACTTTGTGTTAATTATATTGCAAGTGGCTTTGCGATAGAATGAACTACTTTCTTTAACAAAATAGCAGGGGAACCATCAGGCCCTGCAGCAGCTCCATTTTTAATTTCATTAATAGCCTGCACAATATCAGCTTCATTAATATCTATGTCTGCTAGATATTCACTATTTTTGTCCCTTACTTCTATATCATTATCTTCATTATCAATTCTAGGGTTGAGTTCTCTCTTATATCGTTCTGCCAATGTGTTGCATATTTCCTTTTTTTCATTTGTTAATCTCCCTTCAATTCTTAGAGGGCCTATTTCTATTCTTCATTTATTCATCTTTTTCGCATACGAATATAATAGTTTGGGGTTTTGCTTGATATTTACTAGGGTTTTTTTTCTTCCAAGTCCCGTTTTTCATTTTCTTTTGATTGTATAATCTTTTGTTCTGCATTTTCTATCTCACTTTTTAGTTCTATAACTTTCCATGCATTTTTTTCTTTTGCAAGACCTTTTTTCCACTTTCTGATTTTCTGGACAAGATCCTTCTGTCTCTTGGTATGCATGACTGATGTTTACTTTTCTTCTTCGGTATATATTTACCCACTATTTTCTCTAATATTTTATATAATATCTCCGTATTTACCCTTATATCATCACTTAAGAAAATGTTATCCCAATCTTTGTTTAATTCCTTATTTATTTCTGACCATTTTATATTTTCACTGTAGAAGTTGTATTTTCCATATCCTTCCCACTTTTTCATTTCTTGCTTATCTCTGTTTTCACTTGCTTTGGAATGGACTGTTAATTCTATGACATTATGGTCTGAAATACTCGCATTATAAACTATTATTTCTTTAATATAATCCACTTCGTTCACAAATACTAGGTCTAAAGTATTTTCCTTTCTTGTTGGCAGGTGAGAGAGAGAGAGAGAGAGAGAGAGAGAGAGAGAGAGAGAGAGAGAGAGAGAATAAAATGGAATATGAACAGAAATCAAAGCGCACACAGAATTGGACACCAACAACTTTTTTCCTCTCAAATTGAGGGATTTCCTTTTCACGGAGAGAAGAGAGAGAGAGAGAGAGAGAGAGAGAGAGAGGATTGAACAGTGAAATCAAAGGTATATTTAAAAACCACGAAGAAAGAATCTCATTCATTATATGTTACAAAGAAATATTTTTTTTAAGCGAAAGATAGAAAGTAGTGATATTCCGCATAAATGTGTATACTATGTAATATATATACTCGTCGAGGTTGTATATTCTTTATTGTGCACACTATATGTGCGTATATGTGTGAAGCCATACATGTGCAATGGTCCT